>NW_022639576.1:565310-591010 GCF_010583005.1 Odontomachus brunneus | reverse complement strand
CTCTCTCTCTCTCTCTCTCTCTCTCTCTCTCTCTCTCTCTCTCTCTCTCTCTCTCTGTTCCTCTCTTTTTCTCTGCCTCTTCTTGACTCCCTCTTCCGCCATCGATCGCGCCCGATCTAGAGCCCCGAAAGGAATATGTGTGTGCGAGAGAGGCATTGCACGGCCTGGATCTCACTCATCTTATTCTCTACTGACGCTTGACAACCGGTCACGTTTTCCAACAATCCGGCGATGTACTCCAATCGATACGTGTAAACGCACGTGTGATACACGGAAAAAAAGGTTTGGTTGAATTAACCAAATACCTGGTCGAATATGAACGATCCAGAAATTCCGATTGAAGTAACTCGAATTCTGTTTAAGTTAACAAGATTTTTGGTTGGGTTAAACAGAATTCGGGTTACTTCAATCGGAATTTCTGGATCGTTCATATCCGACCAGATATTTGGTTAATTCAACCAAATCTTTTCTCCCGTGTATAATATCACGTAATCGCGATATATTTGTTTCCTCTCTAAAGCCTTTTCCAAGCCCGGCTCGTTAACCTCGAACGAAGAAACTGGACGACTATCGACGACTCGACCAGTTATCGCGCAATTTTTCACGTAGTGAGAGGGTCGCGCGTAATCCATGATCCTTTCTGCGATCGAAAGATAAATTTCCTATTTCGATCTAGTGACCCAAGTCATCGGTGAATTATGGTCGTTATACAGGATCATTTTCTCGTGCGTGTAGATATCCGTACAGCAGGAAATCGATTATGTTGCGCGCGTATTCACGCTGATAAAATCAGTTGAATTGGACGATTCTGCGATCGACAGAAATAGAGACAAGAAACTGTATCGTATAGTTGTATGATTTCATGCAACGGCTCACCGGTATCGGTGCATTGACGAAGATACAGATCACTTCAAATGAATATTACAAAATCCGTCGTGGAAGGATTTACGTATGACGAAAGAGAAACTCGCGTTTTCGATATGATGGCGAAAATAACTGAACGTAACGTTATTGATCAAGAGAGCGCTCCGTTTTTGAGAAAATAACATTGTTATACATTAACAAAGAACATTAGGCAACTCAAAAATTCAAAAAAAAATTCTGAAACTTTCTGTGCGAGTAGTTCATCCGTAATACAAAACTATTTTTTGTTTATGCGAAATTACAGTTTTAGGAAGTGAAACACTCTTTTCAAAAAAATCGGTTTTTTTTTTCTTTTAAAGCGAATATCGTCAAAACTATAAAAGATAAAAAAAATTTTCCAAAATGAAAATTGAATGATTTCAAGAGTACTTTAGAACTATAATAAAAAATTGTTTCAAAAATAGGGGTGAGGTTGGGGGTATACAATAAATAAACAATTAAAAAAATTTTTTTTATTATAGTTCTAAAGTACTCTTGAAATCATTCAATTTTCACTTGAAAAATTTTTTCTATCTCTTATAGTTTCGACAATTCGCTTCAAAAGAAAAAAACCGATTTTTTTCAAAGGGATGTTTCAATATTCGAAACTATAAGAGATAGGGAAAATTTTCCAAAGTGAAAATTGAATGATTTTAATAATACTTTAGAACTATAATAACAATTTTTTAAAAAATAGGAGTGGGGTTGGGAGTATACAATAAATAAACAATTTAAACAAAATTGTTTATTATAGTTCTAGAGTACTCTTGAAATCATCCAATTTTCACTTAAAAAATTTTTCCTATCTCTTATAGTTTCGAATATTGAAACATCCCTTTGAAAAAAACCGATTTTTTTCAAAGGGATGTTTCACCCCCTAAAACTGTAATTTCGCACAAACCAAAAATAGTTTTATGTTACGGTTGAACTACTCTACTTGTACACAAAGTTTCAGAATTTTTAGAATTTTTGAGTTACCTAATGTTCCTTGTAAGTCGCAATTATTCTATTATCGTTTATTGGAATCGCACCGATGCTTCTAATGAGCGTTTGAAACCGCTCGTGCATGCTTCCGAATGTTGAGATTATATTGTATTCAGCTTAGATTAAAGTATCGTTTTACATTGTTTAAGCATGGTCTCCGTAGTTAAAATATCAATATTACACGATCGGTCGGTTCAGCATAGGTTCCTTCGTTTTACCAGCTACTCCTATGCACGTCACAGTCATGATTACACGGCTCTTGTGAGAACAAAGAAAACTAATTTTTTATTTATTGCTTACAATTACATTGTTCTGAAATTACTTCAATTAATAAGACTCAATGTACGACCTAGAATTCCGAGACGATTTCCTTGTTTTTAAGTCCATATCATACACTGTACGGTATTTACTTCAGCAACAGTCTCTGTATAATTGCAAATTCGTTCTCTGACTTTTTAGACTTTTTTCATATTATCATCTGCTATCATCTGCATCATTATTCTCTAAGGATATTATTATTATTATTATGCATCGAAATTTTCTGCATCCGCATGGAGCGATGAATGAAAGGCGATCCCACCTACGCGCGGTGCGATAGAGAACAGGGCGGTAGTGAGATATCAATTATCACGTCCGGTTATTGCATCGTTCCTCTTTACATCCCGCGCCCGCTCGAATCCCGCATTGGCGCCGACACGGACGCCAATATGGACGCCAATATGGACGTCGAAAGAATTCGATGTAAGAGTCTCATTTTTATTTGCAACAAAAATTATATCGCACTATCTTGGCCTTATATCGTTATATTTTCGAGACGGTGGCGACTAATTTCATCTCATCGATAACAATGCGATCAGCGGTCAATGCAATGGACCGAGCAGACTTTCTCAAGTGGCCGATTCATTTAGTTGATTAATTAACAATCCAACGATAATCAATCGCGACGGTTCTCGGTAGCTGCGATTCTTTCGATGAATAACTGCTTTCTGCCTGAACACACCTGCTGCCAAAATAGGCTTTATCTTCGTAAATAGCCGAGATTAAGACGTATTTCGGAATCGAGCGATTAAAGCGAGAAACGAGCCCGCGAATCTTTAAAGGATGATCGATAACAATTACGCAGAGTTCCATTTAGATTCAGCAAGGCGAAATATCCGCCTTTATACCGGATATTACCGTCGCCTACGGTAATTTTGACAAATTTTCCTAGCAGCTAGCGTTGGAGGAGAGAGGACGAAAGAGGATAGACGACGTATGTTTGGCAAGAAGAAGAATCTATGATGATTGATTATTGCGCGTTTCTTGCGAAATAAATGATACTTGAATAAGGCTGCTTATAGTATAGTCAATAATTGATTTGCCGAGTGGTCGCGAAGAAAGTTCTTTCCATTTGCAGAGCGCGATAAGATCGATAATTCTCGAGTTCTGAAAGTATGCGTAAAAGTGCGAAAACGCCTCAAATCAAAGTTCTCTTGTTTTCGTTGTATAAACTGGTGATTATCGTTCACGTTCGTATTCGCGCGGGAGTATATCGTGCGATTAACGTCGCGAATCGACCTAACCTACGTACGACGTGAGAGAGAGAGGGTAAATAACCTGTAGCGGTTGCCGTCCATTCCTGTTTCTGATATATTTACGACCGAGCGGTGATTTAGGATCCTTCTTTCATCCGCCGACTCATACGTAGCCATTGGCTATACGCAGTCACTCCCAACTTGTTCTCTCTCCTTTCTTCCCTCCAACATTTCACAACCCGCATACGCTTGCAACGGTAGCGTCCATCGAGATTGCGTGTTTTACGCAAGGGCCGATACACATACACATACATGTATGATCTCAGTTGTCGAGAGTGTGAGTCCTCTTAGCGCATCTCTGTCGGCGCTTATCAGGATGACGTGTACTTCGACGTAAACAATGTTAAACATTTCTCTTCCGCGATTGTTTTCTTGCGCAATAATTAGTTTGCGATAAAAATTCAAAGTACGAACTAGTCGCGACGAAGGAACGTAGTCGAAATCCCGATGGTCGTACAGGAATGCGAAACAAAATGGATCTCCCCGAAACATTCCGAAACATTCCGAGAAAATCTAGCTGTAAATTCGACTGAAAGATCTCTTGCCTCGGAACGTGACATCTATAGAACGAACGACTCCACATCCTCGAGAAGCAAGCTGTCTCGGCGTACCTGAACCATTGTTTAAGGGGCTCCGGAATCTTCCGTGCAACCAAGGAAACGAAAGGAAAAACGTCTCTCCGTAAAAGCACGGTTGTTTCACATTGTTTCACACGTTCCCAACCGGTTGATTCGATAACGCTTATCAGCGCGACAACGATTTCCCGTGACAATATTACCTCGCCGCTCAATATCGCTAAAGATACAATTGCGGAGCGTGTAAATATAAATCCATCCCTTCCCTCTCTCTCTCTCTCTCTCTCTCTCTCTCTCTCTTTCTTTCTCATTTTCTCCAAAGGTGTATATATAGTCGTAGTTCAAGAAGCTCGTGGTAAACCGCGATTAAACGCATCGCGACTAGTCGCGAAAGAAGCGCAATGAACATTTCCGTCGTTGCAATATTCGGAATCAATATCTCCCTCGAAGGAAATATCGAACGTGAATTTGTAACTTACCCCCTCCCCTCTCTCTCTCTCTCTCTCTCTCTCTATTTCTCTTTCTCTCTTTCTCTTTTCTCTTCTCAAATTAGGACATTCGACATATTAGTTATTATCTCGTATCTATCGTCGGAACTCGTCGGATACTTTGATAATACAAGTCGAGTTCTCGCGACACGCACAACATGTTGTACGTATTTGTCACGAGCACATTCCGCGTCGAGAAGACTTTATCAGCGATTGCACGGAACGATACCGAGGCGCGAATCTCGTCGCGCGATGCGCGCCTCGCCGATGACGGCAATGATTCATCGTTATTCGGCAGAGTCACTTGCAAATAAGACGATAAGAGAAAGATTGCGTATTACCGCGAGTCCCGCCGTTGATAAGATTTCGGTCCCGCTCTAATCGCTCATTTTTTGTCGTTATTTAGCGTCGTGAGCGAATACACGTAAACAGACTGGTCGTATTTCTGTTCGAATACGTACTCGCACGAATTTACGGCCCGAATGATACGAAAATTACGCTAGGATGCGACTGCTTTTGCGATCAAAAAGCTTCATGAGGCCACGTTGTGACACAGTGTGGCGGCGTAAGCAGACCTTTGACTTTAAACGCTGAACGTGACGACGCCATGATAAGGAAGTGCGCAAAAGCCACGTTTGAATCGATTTGAATGAATTTGTATAAGCGTGAAATTTACGTGCAAACCCAGTTGCTACTTATACTCAGGTAAAGTCGACATTCCGCATACACGATACGGAAAGACGTATAAAATCAATATAAAAAGTTAAAGATTAATTCGCGCACGCGGATTGAGATATCAAAGCGAATTACCCAATTTCAACAATCATAAGTGAGCGGTATCTCTTTCGATAGGAATCGGCGAGTCAGGTTGACACATTCGCTGGTACACATACATATACATGCCTATAACCAAGGAAATTCCCTCTCTGTCCTGCTCATCGCCCCCTTTTTGATCCCTTAACCTGCTCATCCTCGAAGCCACGAGGAAACCCCTCGAGAGACTATCCCCGATAGCATTGACGTCTTACACTTTTCCCAACGATTTACGGTTTTCCTAACTCGATGTAAGATCCAAGGAACGCAACGAAATAATCGCGAGTAGACTTTCGAGTAGCACTTTTCTTTTTGTTGAGTTTCCCGGGCTTCAGTTTTTTTCCATGATAAACACAAAATCATAATCTTGTTGAGGTGCGCTCGCGATAAGTCAAACACCGCTACTTTTGCGACTGTGTCGATACTATATCAAGTCGCTAATGAAATTCGACGTCGCTAAAGATACATCGACGTTGGATAAACGGATAAACTCAGTACATATTGGTGTTTAGAGGAGGACGACATTTATCCGCGAGGAGAAGAAGCATCAGAATTTGCGCAGAGAACCACTATCATTTCTGTACAATCAATAGCTCGACTCTCAGGTCGTGCTGAACGTCCGCGGCAAGTTCGCGAGCGACACGAAGGGACGCGGCCGGGACACCTCGACGTCGTTGCGCGCCGAGGGTGAGCGAGCGTCCAGAAAATAAAGGCGAATAAAGAAGTATGAGAGTGAAGGAGTACGAACGCGCCAGGAACGGCCGAGGACGACGACGCCTCCGAGCGACGCGTAGCTTTTTATAGCGAGGCCGCAGCACGGCGCGGATAACGGCGAGCTTAACCACCGGGTCGTCCGTAAAATATTCAGGTAACGTCCTACCTATCGTACCTATTTTCGCCCCGGCACCGTTCTCGACGTGCGCGCGTCCCACTTCTTCCGGGGAACCCGTTCGACTCGACCAAACGATCCTCTCTCGCCATATACCGTGTGCCAGGGTAATTGGACGAGCGAGTGACAACCTGACGGGTGACAACCGCGACACGCTTGTAACCGGCCGACAGGTGAGAGCATTCCGACGAGAGGCGCGAGTATGATTCGCGAAAGTGAGAGAGAGAGAGAGAGAGAGAGAGAGAGAGAGAGAGAGAGAGAGAGAGAGAAAGAGACCAAATTAATCACACCTTGTCGTTAGCTAGATACGATTGGGTTATGTTTGAACGGATATTTTCAATATGAGTTATTCGCGTTTCACGATATTGCTACTGAATTGTTTTGTAGGGAAAGATGGCGATATTATCCGCGTAGTATTCGACTCAATATGTCTGGAAATATATGATATACACCGTGTAGCTTGATATTTTCCGTGTACTTTATTATTCCGCACTTGGCTGCTCTATCGTGGCATTTCGGATACGCACTAGCATTCGCGGAAATATTGTTGCGTCCGCGCCTTCCATCGATTTATATCGATAGTCTTGGTGTTGACAAGATCCTGGACAAGCAAACAGCGCATTCCCTGTGACAACGAGTCAATGAAAAAAAGAAACGAAAGAGAGTCGCACATGGACTATCGGGCCGAGATGACATGCGAGGCGAATCAAAGCACGAGATTGTGACTGATAGTGCGAGAATATTTGTAAAAAAATAGTAGTCTATTAAACGTTTCATTTCTCTAAACGCGTTTCTTGAACTTTGAATTTACTAATGTCATATTTTCACTTCTGTTTAAAGAATTATTATTACTGTACCGAACGCGAAATTCCAATTTCTCGCCTGTCAATATTACACCGTTTCGTTTCATTGCAACTTAATCCTTTCCTTTTATATTATGTATAAGATATAGGATGTTACAAGACATGCCAGTGTATGTGTACAGGTAGATTAAGTTAAACTGAATAAAAAATTCCTCTACCATTTTTCAAATCACGTAAAATTTTGAGATATTAATGAAAAAAGATTGGCAAACCAGTGCGTGCGATGTCGTGAAATAAAATAGACATATATATATATATATATATATATATATATATATATATATATATATATATAGTGCAGATAGCGATAAGTGCAAATTAATTCCAATCGTTTCAGTATAATCCGATTAGCGCGGACCGAAACGGCGCTACCAACAACCCAAGCGATCAAAGAAAATGTAACAGATAATCGGATGACGTCAGTTCTCTGTCTTATCACGTTCTCCGTTCCAGACATTCGCCGCGATTTTATATTGATGAAATCAACGAATCTCCGAGCTGCATCGAGTGAGAAAAATATTTTCCGCGATATATGTATGTATATATGTATACGAATGCGAACGTGCAAAGGATTATTAATGAGCAGCACAATATCGCTCTTTTTCGACGTAACAGCATCGGTCGCGTTTTCCCGGTCGTAATTTCGCGACTACGAACGCATCCGCGGTTTCTCTCGTTATCTCGATACGCTCGCCGATAAAAATCGCTGATCGCCGATTAACGTGCTCGTCGTTAACGCGCTTCGTTTAATCGACACGTACTCGCGCAACGAGAGAAACGTCACCAAACTTTCTCCAAAGATATGAGACGACTACACCGTCGTTGCGTTCATTATATATCGATGCTGCATCATACGCGCGCTAAAGGACGGCATTGACGCAACTCATGCTACTGACACGGACGTAGATGAGTAAGAAAACAGCGTCGCAGGGCTACCGTTAATAAGCGTGATTTACGTTCGGGGAGGGGGACAATTTTTAAACGTGGTAGTGCATGAGTGAATAATCACAGGTAAGATTGAGATCAGTTGTACGGCATCGCTCGTATAATCTACGTTATTTTCAGGTCGCGCGAGTTTGCTTACGTAAGTGCATAATGTGTCATTCCGGTTTAAACCGCTGAGTTTGCGACGAATCAAAGAGCCAAGAAATATCCCAAGAATGCGCGGTATTCAGATGTAGCGATTGCAACCCGTTCGCTCAGTAAACGGAGACTCGTCAGTGATTTTTCGTCAGTGATTCCCGAGAATACAAGAACGGATAAGAAGCCGCGAATATTTCGACGTTTACTCATAGCGCGCCGCCGGGTCGACTTAATCTCACGTGGCGAAACGATAAATCACGATTTCCCGTATCGAAGACAGAGTTTCCCTGATCTCCGTATCAGGGCCGCGACTCCGTTCTCTCCGGCTGACCGCGAAATTATATCTAAGAGCGCGCGAATCATTTAATCCGACCGGCGAGAGATACACTCGCGCTTCTCGGAACAGCAGATCAACAAAAAAGTGTTCGATGGCAAGCCGACGATTTGCGTCATAATCGCGCGCGACCCTGGACGACACGTGCCTTTCGCGCGCGCGCGTGTCATGCCACGAAATCCGAAGGGAGAATCACTCGGCTGACGTATCGCGTGATTACGCATCCCCCCCACCCCATATAATATCGCGTCTCTTCTCTCGAAGAAGACGGAATTTCTCCCGGAGGATGAAGTTCTCTGTGCGACAGGAAAGAAAATAACAGTGCGACGCACAGCACTAAAAATTCGTTCCGTATCGCGATAAGATAACGCAGAGGAGATTAACGGCCGGTAATATTAACTTGAATCGGCCGAATAAGCGGAGAATCCCCGGAGAAACGTTCGAGACGAATGAGTCAACCAAATGGACAAACAAACAGTCTCCCGACAGCAGCAACTCTTTTCAGTATTCATCTTCTTGTGCGTAAACGTGCAAAATCAAGTCAATGGCCTCTCTTTCATTGAGGAAAGTCGAAACAGCGAAAACAGCGCGGGGGGGAGGTGTGAGGAGATGTTGAGTGACGATAGTTCGATTGGCGGATCTTACAGATAAGATGAAAAAGCGATTGCATCTAGAGTACATTGCTTGTTTCATACGTGTAGTCTCACGCCGACACGAAGGGGCGTCAGTTCGACGGCAGCGAGAAATTACGAGTTGGTTTACTTTAGATAAGATTACGGCCTCATTGTTTACGTGTTATCGTTGTAACTACATGACGAAGGTACGCGCGATCGTGACACTGTGATTCGCTCGTTCATGCGGTTATTAAATGTAACTTAATACTCGATGCACCGTTAAGGGCTGAGCACAATAGAAGGAGTAAGGAACAGAGAATCGAGAAGAGAGAACAGGAAACAGAGAATAGAGAACAGTTCAATATTAAAACATGAAACCTAAAATGGCGTTATTTCTTGTTTTCAGTATTCCTTATTCCTTATTCTCTGTTCCTTATTCCTTTTATTGTGCTCAGTCTCTGAAGAGCCGGACGACACGCAATTTTCGCTCAACGATACATTCAACGTTTATTTCTTCCCATGACAGATCCCTATCGCGTTCGACTCAGCGATATTTTTGTTCGACTTTACCGCTATAAAAAAGGAAGAAAAAAGAAATAAAAATTACAGGCTGTAACTCATTACTTTATTAGAGCTCGATCGGAGCATCGTCCATCGAGCATAAAGTAATCTCAAGTAACATGGCGCGTACGAGCTCTCATTCGCTCGGTCGACTCCTCTCGTTAAATTGCTTTTTATCTCCGGCGCGTCGACCGCGACTAATTAAACCGCGGGAGCTAATCACTGAGGCTGAGGCATGAAACTGCGGCTGAACGCGTCTAGCATTTCGCAATGCGATAACGCATCCTCGTTGGACATTGCAGAGTTACGGTAACGATCTAAGGCTGAGTGCACATCGTGCGACTGCCAGGAGAAGCAAGCGATGAGAAACTATTCGAATTCCGAGGAACGGAGAAGCTCAACATTCGCCCATTTTCTTCGCGAAAGCACAATGGAGGCACATAATTATCTTCTATGATGAGTAAAATAGCCTTGATTCACAGCGAAAACATACCTTCAGTATACATACAAAAAGTATACGCAAATGAAACAGAAAAAAGAAGAAAGAAAAAGCTAAAAATGAGAGAAGAGAACGTTCACATTGGCGGTTATAATGAGGAGACTACACTGAAAAAAAAGATTACGACGATTTGATAATAATTATTCATTCTGTTATAAGTATTAAATTTTAGTACCTATAATACAGGCTGGACAATTATTACCAAATCGTCGTAATCTTTTTTTTCAGTATATATGTATTGACAGAAGAATACTTAAACTTTTTTTTTAAGCGAACAAGGGCGTGAAATAATAATCTTAATCTACAAATATAATCCTACACGTAGATATCACAGTTGTGTGCCTGGATATGATTGTTAAATGATAAATTGTTACACTGAAAAAAAAGTCTGGTAATACTTACCAAAGCCATTTGGTTGTGCGTTTTAGCATACTATTTGATAAATAGTTACCAATATGGTAAATAGTTACCAAATGTGACCATACTTCCCAAATTTTTGTAATAATTACAAAATAGTTAGTAACATTAATTTTCATATAGTCATATTTACCTCTTATATTTAGTTGATACTATTTCACTAAATTTAGTAACTATAACACAAGCTGGATAATTATTACCAGAAATTTGTCTCAGTGTAACAAAATTATTGCTAAAAATAGAGAGGTGAATCATCAAGGATGTAATGAAAATAAATCAAGTCTATGCCTGTAATAAATAACAAAGCTTAGAAGTAATTTGCTTCAACTCACCGTTCGGTGCCGTTCTCGCATGCATTTGGAGAGTGAGCAAGCAAGTATTCTGACGGCGCGGGCGGTCGTGTACCTGGCGTGGACAAAATAGGCGCTTGTTATTGCACGATTTATTACAGGGAGCATGATCAATCCGACGAAATGGCATTAACGCTCGCGCGCTTGATATGGGCCTGGAAATGAGTTCTCGCTAAAGAACGCGAAAACACGTTCCACCCACGCGACGAGATTGTGACGCGCGAGCGTGATACGGAGAGACGCGGGAAAAAGGGAACGAATGTAGGAGCGAGGATACGAGATTCAACAAGTGCGGCGGGTGAGTCACCGAGGGGGACTCTCGGGCGCGGGAATAAAATATTGGACGCATCTGACCCGCGACCAGCATAAGGAAAAAATGTAGGAGGAGGTGTGTGATTCACCATCGGGCGCGAACTGAAAAATCAAGACCCTGAGCCGCAAACACCGAAAGGCAAATAAAGATACATCTTGAGAGAGACACCACGCGCGCTGATAGCGACGCATCGGCCGACATCTCGACGCGCGACGAACGACTTTATCGTCGTTCTCCGTAGAAAGAAAAGCGACAATGCATCGCGAAAGGAAAGGATCCTGTTGTCGCACTCAGACGCGTCGCCGTGATTGATGCAAAATCTCTCATGCCTTCGCAAATCGAGATTATATTGCGGGATACGAATGTGTAAATAAAAAAAAAGAGACGCAGCTTCGATACCAACCTAGTTGCTACGACATCGTGGAATATCGAAAGCGACGAGTCAGACTTTATCAGTAACGAACGAAGCCGGATTTTCGACTAATACCACAAATGCGACGAAAGAGAGAGAAATGGAACGATTGCATTCCGACGCATGAAGCGCCGTTAAAGCGGTCTTCGGTGCAGCATGACGATGCGCTTCTGGCTTGCGATAGAGTTGCACGCAAGTGACAACGAATACACAGGGTGTCCTGCCATACTTTCACTTCCGTTTCTATTTTAGAAACTAAGCTCGAAAGAATGACAGCTATCTCGACGCAATAACAATATGAACTTTTACTCTCGGAATGTTTTAGAGACCAAACATTCCGGAAGCTGTACCTAGACATTAGACCAAACATGTTTTAGAGGCTCAAAGAAGAGACGGCGCTTTCGATTATTCGCAATTTCTTCATTCTTTACACATCTTTATTAATTATTCTTTCATCTTCATTTCGCAGGCTAGACGTCACTTCTTCATCATTCGCATTCTCCAATTGGAATAGGAGTGTCTTTCTCTCGGCGCAAGGCAGCCGCTTTCTGCCGATATTCCCTGAATTACATCGCCGTGACCGACAGGTGCGCGCAACGTGTGGAGTGAGAGAGAAAAAGAGAGAGAGAGAAAATGCGTTCTCCACCTGCGTCCTCACACTTCGAGCTTCGCCGGCATAAACGTGCCACGCTTAAACCATATAGATTTCGCCTAACGTTGCGCATCGACGTAAACGGTAGCACTCGTCGACCGCTTACGTAAGAACGAGCCGAACGGCAGCGAGGAAGCTCGCCTTATCTTGGCTCGCGTCAAGAGTCCAGACACGACGTCGGCCACACTCTTAATACGAACATTCCGACGACAACGGGAATTCCGCGAATATTTCCATCTCGCCGAGAAAGCACCATCAGGCGCGGCGTGCCTCCCGTCGGCTCTTCCGTTTGGTCTGTTGAGTCTGGATAAACCCGTACGTGAAAATGCCTCAGAACGTGTATACCAAACTGTCGAAATCCTTAGTGATTACATACGAAACTCAAAATATGAAATTTGCAAAGGTGTGACAGATTGATCAAATTCCCGATGATTAATGTTATAGCTCGTTATTCATAGCTTGCAACGTAATATCGATAATTGGAAAGAGCGAGCAGTTGGTTGACACTATAGTTGGATGAATACCGAAATTTAACGCGAGAGTGACAAGGAGTAAAGATTTTCAATTACATTCCCTAAAACTCCCTTTAAACTTTGCACTAATATCAAGTTCCAAGAGATTGGCTTATTATTTGAAAAAATACATGGGAAATATAAACAAATCATTCCGATTACTTGCATTCAATTTTCCTGGAATAATGATTGATATAAAACTGACATTTTCTGTGCAACAACTTAATATCAAGGTTGACGATATCATATCTGGTCGAAATATGATCGTTGAATACGAAATGTTGCGCAATCCGCGAAGTTTGAAATAATAAAACTTTTATATGTGTGTCGCAAACATTTATTCTTTTATAAAACTATATTTTCATTATTAAAGGATAACGAATAGGCAAGTGAGAGTCAGCGCTGATGTGCGAACATCTTTTTATTTTTAAATGAAAATTGTAAACGTTTCAGTCCTAACAATTTGAACTTTCTTCAGTACAATTAATATTATAGTATAAATCCAACGATGCTAATGACACTTGCCTATTCGTTATCCTTTAATATTGTTATTTAGAGATTTATCAATTTCTGTATTATATTTTCTTTTACAATACGACATCCCCAAATACTCTCGAGCAAAAATTGAAATGAGTCTCTGTACTAGTGAATATTATTTTACATCAATAGAATAAATTTTGAAAAAAATTATCACATATATTTCGACTTTTAGCGACATTGTTGCCTGTCGGCATTTTATAACCGCGCAAAAGACTGAATTTATATATATACATATATATATATATATATATATATATATATATATCGCATCCCTGTTTCAATAGTGCCATATCCTTAAAAATTTCAAAATTCATTTTTTTTGCCCAACGTATACATTATGACGATGCCTACAAGGTGTAAAAGTGCCATATCAATAATTCTAATAAATTCCATGTGAGGCGCCATGTGTCATTATTACGATTAACTATTTCGCATTACATGCAACAAGAATTTCTTAGAATTTCACACTAAATGTCACATCACTAATTGGTAAAGCCAACTTCAATCTATATGTATACCGAATTTGGTAAGCCTAAGTTGTAAAGTTGCTAACCAAAAAAATATTACGTTCACACAAAATTTCATTTTGGCTCTCCTGTAAAATTAAAATTTTCGAGGTTATGGCACTATTGAAACAGGGGTGCGATATATATATATGTATATATATATATATATATATATATATATATATATATATATATGTATGTATGTATGTATATATAAATAAATATATATATATATATATATATATATGTATATCAGTTTTACATAAATTCCCTTTATTATTTGTTCGCGCGCCTCAACTCTATTGATCTGTCGACAATATACAGAGCTAGAGAATCAAAAGCTCTCCATTTGATTTTCAAAGCAGCAGTGCGTACCGAAGAGACACGCGCGGTATCGGAAATGCCGTGACGTCGACGGCGACATTTCGATGAATCGGCACGACCGATAAATCCAAGCGGCGGCGACTTTTCCGCCAGCTTTGACCTCTTGCATGCGCGTGCGATCCTCGCCTCGGTGATCGGATTTCTGCTGCGCCTGCCGCTCGTTTCACAATATTATTGTCGCGTCGCTGTTTGTCAAGCACGTGCTGTAACCAATACTCAGCGAAACGATTCGCGATGCAAATCAATTCAGTAGTTTCCTTTTTTAAGCAAACTAGACGAAAATTCACTCGACACGACCTAAGAACGTTAAAGTTGTATCGAAACAAGAAAAAGTGAGACATTATCCGGGTGTAACGAAAGATAAATATCGAGTCGACGTTGCTGTCCGACGAACATAGTGTCGAGCATCCATCAGCAACACGTCCCTCCCCGCATGCTCCGCGTTCGCGGCCGAGTAGTCGCGATCGAGGCGTTAATGGAATCCTCGCGGCACGGTTAACACAGTGACCTTAAGTAAAACGTCCTCGCTCGCTGTTGCGCCTTTGACCCTCTCGTCGCAACAACGCGAGCTACGCTCGTTCCCTCCGACGCAGAGAACAAGAGGAGAGACGTGTAAATCGCGAAGACTCCAACTACCAGAGTGTATTTTCACGCGTTCGCTCTCGTATGTACGCTATTTGATACATGTAAAGAATATATATGGGGTAGTAGCACGACCCGTTGCTAGATCACGTGTTCAGGTCGATGGACTTTATTTCGCCCGATTGTCAATGTTTTCTAAGTGAATGAAAAACAATGGCATTGATTCGTGCCAATGACATGTTTACGCATGATAAAGGCAGGAAGAGATAACGATGCAGGATTCGAGGACACGCTACGTTAAAATCAGAAAAAATAGAGTAAAATAACAAATTACAAATTGCATGAGAAAGTGAGAGTTGAGCGAAGTTTTGCACATGCTCAAATATACGACGAGCTGACTAGAAGATTCTATGGGACTGAAACGATAAATGAAAACTGTCGGCCCTGCGCAGGCATTCGAGCTTTTCCGTCTCTCTCTCTTTCTCTCTCTCTCTCACACACACTCTCTCTCTCTCTCTCTTTCTCTCTTATTCTCCGTCACGATACTAGAACACGCAGGAGGCGCGAGCGACCCATTCTTATGCGTGGTGGATGCGTGTGCGTGACTGCCATGTGACGAGGCGGATTCTAGTGTGCCCCGGTGGATTGGAGTTCCATGGAGAGACGCGTGCGAGTAATGCGAGTGAAGAAGGAACAGGACGGAAACAGAGAAGGAGCGAGTAGGAGAAACCGATGGCACGTCAGCGGGAAAGGAGTGGAGGACAAACGCGGTGGGGCAGTTCGTGGAATGTCCCGTCGTCTCGGGCGAACAACAGTCCGGCTCCTCCGGAACTCCGATGGAGAACAGGCTCGGTTCTTGCGGCACGACTGGTTGTTGCTCGCTCGCCGCCTGCTGCCCGGTTTGCCCGACTTGCGCATTGCCTTGGCTCAACTTACGTCGCCGGTTCGACAATCAACGGTCGAGGCCTTCCTTCCCTCCATCGGCTCCTACTCTACACCGGCCACCGCGAAGACGAGGCGCGCAATATACTGCAACACAGTGTTTCCTAAAGCGACTCGCTGTCTGCGCGCGTTTTACCCTGGGACTCTTGCTCAAAATTATATAACATCGCCAAAATATTTATTTTTTCGTCTAATAGACGTGCCTTACAACGTGCCTTCTTTCAAACGCGCCTCATCCTTACTGTCGCTTGAAAAGACCCCTTCGCGTTGATGAAGCCCCAAAAACCCGGCCGATCAACGCCCCGTAATGATTCTACCAATTTGTAGAGATAACACCGCGTTTCGTTATTCCGTCACGCCCATCTCACGAGAGAACGCTGCAGAATCATCGATTATCGAAGTGGGCCAGAAATGCAACCGGGTCAAGTCCACTTTTGGCAAAAATTCGACTCGCTACAAATTTTTGTCTAGATACGTGTGTGAAAATTTCGTCCGTGCGTTATACTTTTCTTGGCGTTTCCCCGTATAGCTACGTCTCTTCAATTAACGAAAGTAACTTGTTGCACACGCGATATCGCGCAGTCGACCGTGCGTGTACGTGAGCGCGTGGACGGTGTTGCGTTTCAGATACGATCGATGAATGTTCGCAATGTGTGGCAAAGACTCTTTCATGTTCCGCACAGCGGAATCGTTAATTATACCTCCGCCCGATTGTCCTTGAATGACGGATCGCTCATACCGACATATTAACCGCTAATTGCAACGGAGGTCGAACAAAAATTTGCAGATGGTGTCGCCGCGGTGTATTGACTGGTAAAATTATTCCGTTTCTAAATACGATTGATAAAAATATTGAACAAAAAAGCGACAATTTCTTTAGAAAGCAAAACTGAAACACAGACTCAAGTGGACATAAAGGCAGCAAAGTATTCATATTTGTAAAGAATTTCGAGATGATCGATTCGGAAGTATGGAATTTTATGGCAATTCCTTAAATTCGAATAAGTATACGCATTGTTTTCTTTCAAATCGGTCCTCGTTGGGAAAGAAGTCCCTTCCCTTCTACGCCTATACACCGAGGTCAATTCCCCGAAGGCCGTCCTTCCGGGACTGGCAGGCTGGCGTGAGAACAAGGTTGCACGTATATGGTAGATAACAGCGGAATCATTCCCGATGGAAGAAGAAACGATTGAGACGTGACGACACGGAGAGGAGAACTTTGTCTACCCTTGGCTGTGTTGACGATTCAGAATAGATAAAGAGGACTAGCGAAAATCCCCCCTTCGTCTGGGGAAGCGCTCTTCTATTTTCACAACTTTATTTATAGCGTTCTGTTTGGGTTCTTCGCCAAAGACCACCAACATCTAAGAAAACTCCTTCTAATCCGTCCACATGTTGGCTACCGATCGTGGAATAGGATACAACGACGATTAAAATTGGAGGTCCACTACAGTGGACTAGTCTCGATGTTTGAATGGGGCTTCGAGAAGAGACGGCGAGAACGGAACGTTTCACAAACAGGTAACGATATAGCGCAATGCGCGCTGGGAACAGGTTGGGCTAGACTAGACGCGAGACTGTAGATGTGAGTGAATCGAGAATTGTGAATTAATCAGGAAGCAAGAGAGAGAGAGAGAGAGAGAGAGAGAGAGAGAGAGTAGCGCACTCTAGCTCAGCTCGAGATTCAAACGAGCTCGCGAACGTGGTTTATTTATTTTCGTTTCACATGCAAGAGCGCAATGCCGACTCGAGCGAGGCGCTTGGCCGACCGACTCAGCGGTACGCCCGAGCTCGAACTCTCACCCGAACGATCGTCCACGATGGGTAACGAAAGAAAAAGGAAACGCATGAAACTTTTGACGTATAAACGTGCGTCTCGATGCTCGCGTCAATTCACAGCAGATTTTCAATTTCACGTGTGTGCGGTGTCGTAGGCGACAAGGCCACGGTTAAAACCCTCATTATCGTCATCCAATATGACGTGTACGCGCCGATTCTCTCTCTTTCTGGCGCACATATATGTAAAAGCGCGCAGGGCATATCTACGTCCCTGAGGAGAGCCTCGTGCCGTGCCTGGGCTCGCTCTCGCTCTCGCTCTAGCGGCCGTCACGGGCTCTCTCGTATTTGCTCACCCCGCCACTGCCGTCCCTTCATCCGCCGCTGCCTATCCCCTATCCAGATCCGCACACCAATCCCCCACTACGACCGCGGACGTCCCTCGGTGCGCGTTCGATACACGGAATCGCCTCGTGGTTCTCGGAAGGCAGTAGACTATCGTCAGCCACGCCAGACGGCGCACCGCTCGCACGCTCTCTCTCTCGTCGCGTATATTCGCTCACTGGCTCACCCGCTGCTGCCCTTCTCTCTCTCACTCACTCACTCGTCCGTGCGTCCTCTCTTCTCCTTTCCTTTCCCCTCCGCCCCCTTTCCTACCCTCACGCCACGTCTCTTCGCGCCACTCCATACGCTCTGTCTCGCAGCGCGGCTGCGGAGCCAGATACACGAACTCGCCAGTTACGCAACAATAACAACGCCGTGAGGAGCGTGTGTAGCGTGCGCGTGCACCGCAACGCAACGCAACGCGACACCGTGGGGCCGCGCGTTTGCATCCGACCGTCGCGGGGAATCACTTGTTGACAGCGGACGAACCCGTGCACGAATATCGTAGGAAAAATCTCTTCAGGAAAAAAAAAGGAGAGAGGAAGTAGGAACGATTGTTATCGTCGTCGTTATTCCCGCGCGCGAATTCCGACTCCGGCGAGGACGCGTGAAAGTACGTGAACGTACACGCGACTCGGGAGGAAATCGCGTGAGCAGAGAGGAACCCGATGCGATTTCGATCGCCCGATGTTGCACGCGCGAAAGCGTGACTTTGGACGTTCACCATTTCGCGAGAATAATCTGTGGAATTGACACGCGGTGCGCGATCGAGAAGAAAGTTTGAGTGTCCCGTTCTCGCGAAGCAGTATCTACTGAGAGCGACGATCGATGCGCAAGATCGATGACGAGAATCGAGAAATCTCGCAAGACCGAGTCGACACTCGCCTTCTCTGTCGATCAATGAATGGAGTAGTAGTTTTGAAGTGCCACGCGGCGTAGCACGAGCGACACCACGAGGTCCAGCAAGAGAAGCACGGATCGATCGCGGATCATCGGAAACTCGAGTCAGAATGGTACAGGAATCATTATGCCGGCAACATAGTGCTCTGTAAACCACGACGAGAGGTGATCGAGCAAGAGTGAAAGAATCTCGGTATATGATCGTCGAGAGTATTTGTCAACGAATGCAAAGCTCGATCAAAGGTGTCGAGGAATTGTCATTTATTCGATCCATAACGAGATTGTTGCATCGTATCGAAAATAAACGATGCGATAAATCTCAAGTCGCTACTACCGATCTCGACAAGGTCCCGAGAAGCGCGCGAGGTGTGCGAATGCCCACTCGCGACGCACGACGCGTTTAGGCGCCAATGACGTCACCGGTCGAGTGAGGCCGCCGCCGCCGCCACCGCTGCTGCCGTCGCCGTCGCCGTCGCCGCCGCTGCCGCCGCCGTCGCCGCTGCTGCTGCTGTCAGGGGAATTCGCGGTCGGGTTTCTCGCGCGCGCAGTGCGTTTACGCGCGCCGAGACATCCGGGCACGGCACGGCTGACAAGGCGCTACGCTCTCTGCCGTGATCGCGCTAACGATGCTGGTGGTAGTGGTGACCGCGCGGTAGTAGCAACGCGCGCGCGGCACATTCGGTATCGGTGTCGCCGTTGTGTGAAGTCGTGTGGTGGTATGCAGCGGTGTGTGGTTTGCTCGTCGTTGTGGTGGGGGTAAGAAGACCCCGTGGAATCGTTGCGCGGTGGCCGATTACACTTTTCTATGTATGTCGCTCGGCGGGCAATGACTAACTGCGCGAGTGGGTTAGAGAGAGACATCATCGACAGAGTAATTTTGGTGTTGTCATCGTCGTCGTCGTCGTTATACACATCAACGTCGGTCGGATGAGATTTGCATAGCAAACAGATTGACGCGCTTACAAGTGGATAACGAGAAGTGGAATCGGCGCGTTCCCTTCTGTAGTGCAAGACCTCGCGCGAGCGCCTGTGCGTTCTCTCTTCCCGTTCTGTATGCGTACGCGACTACGCGTACCTACGCGTCTGTGTGTGGCTGAGCATGTGAATATCACTTCGCATATATGTGTACGGCTGGCTCGCGGAGCAAAGAAAGAAGAGAGAGAGAGAGAGAGAGAGAGATAGATAGAGAGTACACGGACGAGGCAAGTGCAGAGCTTAAAATAGAAGAGTGACTTCGGCTTAAGTACGCGGTGGGAGGACGAGCGAGTAAAGTGAAACGGAGAGAGGGTGGATATGTTCACTCCTCCCCGGCCGTCTTCCCCTTCCTCCGCGTCGTGCTTCTGTGATACGTTCGAATTCTACGCTTCTCCGTGGGTGACCCGTGTCGAAGGGAGTAGCGAGAGGAACAACGAAGCTCGAGAGAACGACCAGAGTATACACATGTAGACACACACACATAAAGTATATTATACATATATATCGTGGCGGAGTGCGTGTTCTCTGTGATAATCGCATATAAAGTGCATATTGCAGTGGTAGACGCGAGAGAGTAATCCCTCTCTTTTTCTCTCTCGCGACTTTTTTCGCCCGACATCGCCGTATCGTCGACAAGGGAGGAGAGAAGGTTCGTCGATCCTCAACAGAGGCAGAGATCGCGCTGGTACTCGCGCACTCGCCTGCCGTTGAAGAAGAGGCGTCGTCTCGCTCTCTGTCCCACGCGATGGATCGTGACTCGCGTTCGTATTCCTGCGGAGGCTGTAAGAGGACCGCCGCCGAGAGCCGAGCTATGCCGATGGAGTAACAAGTGAGCGGCGAAGCGGCGTTGCCATGACGACAGGTGAACCACCAGCCTCTCCGCGTACCCCGCACGTTTCACCTTCTCTCTCTCTCTCTCTCTCTCTCTCTCTCTGCTTCTACACTGCCTGGCTACCAACCCCCCTCCCCCTCCTCTCGTGTCCCGCCGCCGCTCTCCGCGCGGTATGTTTGTCCCTCTTTTCCTCTGACCCCGTATACTCGCGAGATATGATGCGACAACAGTACCTCGATATCTCTTTCTCTCTCTCTCTCTCGTTCTTGCTCGATCTTTCTTCTTCTCACTTTCTCGCGCGTTGCGGCCACGCTCTCCGATCCGTCCCCTTCCACGTTCACCACTTCGTTCCTCTCCTACGTTCCTCCCTCTCAGAGCTCGCCACTTCGTTTTCCTTTTTCGGTCGCTCCCTTCCTTCCCTGCGGTCTCATCGTCTCGACACCGACGTGTTTTCGTGATACTCGGAAGGCAGAATGCGGTTATGAGAGAGAAGGAAAAAGACAGAGAGAGAAGAGATTCGAGTCCGCTTCGGCCAGTTTTGTACATTGTGAGTCGCGCGTAATGATCGCGTTATAAAAATTTACGAGGGATTCTGAGATCGTTATATGTCGAGTTTGTCCGTGTCAACTGCTGTTGATTCTTCTGCGTGCTCTTCTCCCGCTTTCGTTTTTACGAACGTCGCAGTGGTGACGTCCTCTCGAGATTCACAAAAATCTGACATCTCTTAAATTATTGCCGACAATATTTACTCGATCACTGATAACATTTGTCAACGAAACGAATCGTCCAGTCAACGGAGAGCGGATCGAAGAAGATTACGCTCTTACAAAGTTGCATGAAATAGACATCATTTTGAAAGAACGCAAATAGACCTTTGGCCACCGATTGGCCAGTACAATTTCTCCCTCTTTCCCAAATTGTTCGCGCTAAACATTGTTGCGCACGATCCAGTTTTTGTCCTGACCGATCAAAGAGTGTGCTCCACGCGTAATTGACGCCGCGGGATTCTTTATTCGTGTACACAAGATGATGCACCGCATGTAAATTAATACTTGTCGATGCTTTGTAATATCGGGGTATATCGTTGGCCATTCACGGTGTAATCGGTCGCAATCGCCGGCCTGTAGTCAAGCTCGTTGGTAGAGCGGAGTTGAACGACGCCGTTTTAGCATGCTTAGCGCGTAGGCCACGCGATATTCCAAGTACGCTCGGCTATTTTCATGCTACGCTAAGAAGCACGAGGAGCGAACGTACAAGTGCGCGCGCGCAATGTCTATAGCGGCGTGACACGACGACGAAGTGGTAACGGCGGTCTCTCCGCGTCGCACCATGCCGTATTAAGTCGGAATCGGCCAAGCCAAGTGGGATCGTCAGAATTTCTCTCAGTTTGTCGTCTATTCGTGGAAGGGACTCTCCGACCAGAGTTACAAGGCTTGCTTCGAACCACAACGATTCCGCGCTTGTAGATATTTTTACGAAGAAGAATAGAGCTGCACGAATGTGTGCTCTTACGTTGCGCGCGTTCCAAGAGATTCCTTCCCTTCCCGTCTCGTTCCGTCCAAATCGTGCGATCTACAACGTGTGCTTTCTTTTTTTAACTCGAGAAACATAGGACACTCTTTTCGCACTTGTCCCTAACCTATACGAGTAGAAAGAGATGGGATCAAAGATAAATAATTAAGCCTAAAGATTCTTTGAGTTATACACTATGTAGATTCTTTGAGACATACGCTAGGAACTTGTCGGCTGTTTTGTACGCACGCAAAAACGATAATAGAAGCATACGAAACAAATTTAAAAAAGACGTAAAACTAAGGAGATTTGGAAACTTAGTCGAAGGTTCGGGACTTAGTCGAGTGACATAGGACCGATTGTTCCAACCTCTTGGTGAGCTACCTGACAGTTAAATTATAACTGTCTTCGTTTCTTCTTCAAATTGGACAAAGACAGACACATGATTTAGGCAGCTTACCAAGAAGTTGGAATAATCGGCTCATAATCACAAAGTAATCTCAAAACAACATGTCTTTCCTGATATTTTTATATTAACGAGAAAACGTAAGAAAAACATGGATATTTATGGACATATACTGCTCCCAATTAATTTATTTCTGAAAATGGAGCATACTTGTAATTTAACATCGGTAATATTAATTTTTCTAAAATTATATATGATGAGACATCCATGTTTTGCAATGCGAATGCGTACGAGTTGAAATAGCTCGCGGAAAACAGCACCAGAACGAAACAACGATATTTACTTTATTCGCTACCTAAATTTACTTTAACTGCCAGTGAACTCGTAAATTCAGCGAACTTTATTACGCTCGCACTACGACACTATGAATCCATTACGGTCTTGTAATAAGCTTAAAAGGATTGTACGACACTCGTCATTCCAAACAGACGTTCTTTTCAGCTCTTAATCATACCGTATGTAATCTCTCGAATTTGGCTCCTTTATCGAATGATATCAGTAGCATAATGTTAGGTGCTTGCAAAAATTCGTATGATATTAGAGCCATTTTTATTTATTAATAACAATGAGATGATGCATAATATTTTAATTAAACCCATTGCTATCAATAACCTTTTACCGTTTTTCGGGCAATGGTTTGATCCCGCGGCGATAAAATGACTCGCATCTTTTGAGGCAATCGATTCACCGACCCATTTTCGCACTTTCTCAGCATTTTGGAGTATCACATAAATTATGCTGCACCCATCTGCTTAGATGAAAATCAGATGGAATGATATCTGAAGAGTACGCTGAATGTGGCAGGACTTCCCAATTTAACTCGTCAACGTCTCTTTAGCCGCAACATATGGCTTGGCAACATATCGCAAAGCAGAATGATTTTGTGCCAATCGCAACTATTTAAGGATATTTTTCCTTGGCTTGGTTTAAGCGGCATAATTGTTGACTGTTTGCCCAGGTGGTAATAGTTCATAGTAAAGCAAAATTCTTTTGGATATATAGGAGAACTTTGAATGATCGTGGATGTTGACGGTTGGCTGGGATCAATTCATGACTTTTTGCGTTTAGGATTGTCAAAATACATCCACTCTTCATCACTCGTAACTTTTTTCTGCATGGCAAGCAATGAGAGACAGATGGTAAGCCGGTTTGCAATTACACTTGCAGAGATTTCATGGGAAAATATATTTTCACAGAACGCAATGGAAAAGATCCAAAAGGAAGGAAGATGATTTTGTGTAAAAATATATATAATTTTCTGAAAACACATAAAGTGTGGATCATTAATGCCTCCAGATAGGTCCAACGCAAGATTTTACTTGTCCAGTGATTGACTTTTTAATTCATATTTTTGTTCTGGATACCGAATTCATGAAAGAATCCACCAATTGGATATTCTCTCAATTACATGTGTGTACATGCATACTCGTAGCTAGTATCTCTTGCACTTTGCGTGAACAAAATTGTCAATCATCAAATCACATCTCCCACTGTTCACAACTTTCGTTGAACGTGCGAATTGTTTTCGTGATTTTTCGTTGTGGTTTGCTTCAAATACAATTTCTATAGCGCATTCCAGAAGAACATGCGTAATTTGTCCGTCACGTAATGTCCACACGTCGTCACGCCAGCTGTTCTCATATACTAATACGGAATCGAGATAGATCGTATACATCAGCGAAAAATACTTTTCGCAAAATCTAATAATTTCACGTTTCTACATTATCGCCATCTTATCGCAGTTACATTACCGGATTAATTTTACCATGTAAAAAAAAATCGATAATAAATTTAACTCACGAAAGAAACGCTTCCAACAGTGTTTTATCGCCCGTCACATATACTGAAAAGTATTGATATAAAAGTTTGTATAAGGTCACAAATAGATGACTGTAGTAGCGACTTAATAACTGTTTTTCTTCAAATTGCTTCTTAGTTTTTAAATATTAGTCATAATTGAGAAGAATTGATAATTGTTGACAATTCATAATTTCGAACAAAACGTTAAATTTAATGCAATTAAAGATGGAACTGGATGAAGCTTACCACTATATGTTTTACCATTTTAATCGAGGTGAAACTGCTACAATAACTGAAAAATTTATATATGAGATAATATCATGTTCACTGCGAGAAATGGTTTAACAATAGTGATTATAACGTCGACAAGTCACGTTCTGTTCGTCCAAATGAGATGAAGAACAACGAATTGGAAGCATTGTTCAACGAAAACTCGGCTCAAACGTTAAAAGAAACAGCTGATGAATCCATAGTATTCCGCTATTTGAACGCAATAGGAAAAGAAAAGGAAGGAAGATGATTTTCTGTGAAAATACATAATATGTATTTTCACAGAACGAAAATGTTAAATGTCACCCGCATGCTCGATTGATAATCTTCTGCGAATTAGCAATTCATAGAGTCGTTTTATAGTATTTACAATGAGACGACAATGGAACACGACGAAGAATTCTGTATTGAATTTGCTGCGTGCGTCATAGTTGCGCACGAAAGCGACCATCGGTGATAACGACGCTCGTCAGTGATAGAATCTAATTAAACGAATCGGAAAGTAAATATGAAATCATCTTGTCTACATACATGAGTACACCGCGTCACTAGAATGACTCGATTAATACGTTATTTACTTCCGACCGACAGATGGATCAATTAATTTGTTGATCCACGCTGTGGAAAATCACGAAAAAGAACGACACACAAAAGCTGGACAGTGAGCATGCGATCTAAACTTATTGTACTCCAGTGAGTGTTAATCTTTTCGCGAGAACGTGATCGTTAAGCCTTGCCCTGCCAAGATAATCGGGAAGGGGGAGGGGGAGGGGAGAGCGGGTAACAGCAAATATGCATCGCCCGTATTATCGGTTCAATAGACGCAAAGCGTTCTCTCTTTCGGTGGGGTATTTCGCGGATACCACGCGGCCGTGAACGTCCTAGGGCGCGTGCAGACGCACGCGGGGTGCGTGACCCAATCACCCGTTCACTGGCAGCGCCGCGCGCGAACGGCGTGAATTCACCGCATCGAGTCTTCTCCACCGAGGCGCGTT
>NW_022639576.1:565017-565245 GCF_010583005.1 Odontomachus brunneus | reverse complement strand
GGGGGGGGGGGGGAGACTATCGTGAAGTACCAGGCACAACAGCGGACAGTCGGGCGGGGATCCCCGTACGCTCGCGCGCGCACATGAAAGAGGAGGTGATGTCGTGTACGTGTGCTGTGTGTGTTGGCGTGTGCGTCAGTGGCCGCGAAGGCCGACGGTAGAAGAGAGGTGCTCTGTCAGACGCAAGTAAGCGGCTGGTGGCGGAGCGGAAGAGGGAGGGAGGGAGGG
>NW_022639576.1:563500-565006 GCF_010583005.1 Odontomachus brunneus | reverse complement strand
GGGGGGGGGGGGGGGGGGTGGGGGGGGGGGGGGGGGGGGGGGGGGGGGGGGGGGGGGGGGGGGGGGGACGGAACGCCGCTGCTTCGTCAGACGCGCGCGACTTGGGGCCGTGCGCGTGACTCACTTGCGCTTCGCGGGAATCTCCCGCTCGCTCGCCGGTGGCAGCACCGTACGACTTTGCGTGGCCGCGTGTGACGGGTGTACAGTCCGCACAGCCAGCCAGACGAAGGAGGTGCACGGCCAATACCAGCCGGAGTTCATCCGGTGCAGCGACGCACTTGGTTGTCGCAGGTCCGCTATACGATAGATATATATATATGTATGTATGTGTGTGTCAGTGTTTCTCAACCTCGCTTCCGTGGCGACATACTTCCGACGTAATCCAATGTCCACAGAGGACGATTTACACAATCGGTATGCAGGAAGCGTTGATTTATTCACAACTGAGGTGTTTCAGATGATAAACAAATAGTTTCACCACTCGGAAACAGAATATCTAGCGATGCTTTAATTCAGCATCTTTTTCTTTTCTAAATTATCGCGAACAATGTTGGCGCTTCTGACATAAAGCTCGATAACTAAACAGCAAATTGGCTTGCATACTCTAAATAAGAGAAATATCGCGCGTCAGTGATTTGATTAACTACAACATATCGCACTGAGCGGACGCTAATTGGACGTCGCATTCGCGCACCTGGCACACGAACAACCCAACGATATATCCACAATAAACGTGACAACGTATGCATCGCGCGTATGTTAAAATGCTACTAGCGAACAATTAAAATTATTGCATCCAACAAATATAACAGTCACGTATCATCTATGCTTTGTCGTTTCTTTATCGATTTCTGCGTTAGTGAAATTAAACATGAGGCACCAGAAGACAAACTTGTGACACACAGTGTGTCAATGAATAAGCGGAGAATTGATCCAATGAATGAGCGGAGAGTGGAACCAACTCGGAATGGATCAAATACCTTGAGATTTTGCATGCTTCTCTCACGAATGACTTTATGAATGACTCTACCAATGATTCCCATCAGATGGTCGCGTTAAAAGTTTGCGACACAACTAAAACTCTCCTGTTTCAATAGCAATCTCGCCCGAATCGACTTCCGCATTCGTTCGACGAGAGATTCACCAAAAGTTGCCGATTCAAGCGCTACTTGGTACGGAATGTCGTATACAGCGTCAAGTGATGATAATGATGATGATAAATGACAACAAACTGGAAAACATGAGACTGACCTTCATGTTTTTGAGGTCGAGCGAACTGAAGGCTAAGACCGTGAGACTCCTAGTCGCCTGCCAAGACGGGGTTGTCTACCTACCCCACGAAGTCGTGTGATGGATAGAAGTCATTGACACCGCTGGTCGAGAGGAATATACGAGGGTGGTCTGAAAAGTTTCCGACCTCAACGTGAAGATAGCAGCACTTGTAAATAAAAGCTAGTGAATTTCGTTGTTCATCTGTTGACAGTTACTCACCGAAGTTTCAGCCAT
>NW_022639576.1:548639-563490 GCF_010583005.1 Odontomachus brunneus | reverse complement strand
ACCATCCACCTTACTCACCAGATCTAGCCCCAAGCGACTTCTTTTTGTTCCCTCATCTAAAAATTGCGCTCGGAGGACAGAGATTTTCGTCAAATGAAGAGGCAATCACCTTCGTGAACAATTATTTTGCAGAGAAAAACGCCGAGTACTATTTCGACGGGTTACAGAGATGGGAGCATCGCTGGGAGAAGTGTGTAGATTTACAAGGAGACTATGTTGAAAAATAAAAAACAATTTTCAGAAAAAATGACTTGTATCTTTGTTAGGTCGGAAACTTTTCAGACCACCCTCGTATAGTCCTGAAAGAGTGAAAACGAAAATTTAAAAATATGAGAGACTAAATGGTAGCGCATCGAACATCAAAAAGAGACGAAATCAAGATAAAATGTTGAAGAGCTCAAGCGACAGAAGCGATTCTCTCAAAGATCAAGCGTAAACAAGCGTGAAAATAAAAGCGGGATTACATCGCGGTTAGTTGAACGAGCGTTTAACGCGTCTGACGCGTCCGGTATAAAACGATTAACGAATTGTCAGGTCCATATAGCGCGGTGGTACGATGTACATGCAACGCGCGGCAGACTGAACGGACTATTCATAGGTTGCAATTGATCGTTTGCTCGAGTTTACGCTCCGTCTCTTGGACTCTCAGTCAGACTTAAGCCCAAATCGTACAAGGCAGATCATGCCTTTGATTGATCTTTGCGCTGCAACCGCGCCAATTCGATGCATGACACGTGGGAAATGTTAAAGTTGAGAGGGACCTGACGAGCCGGTGTTAAAATAAATTTGCCTTAGGCTCGCGTCTTGCTTTCAGCCGAACACTACGAGATGCAGCGGGATTTATCTTTGCGCGTGTATGCCTTTGCGATGTATCGGCAAGGGAGGGGACTACCGAGGTCAGGGAGCGAAGCATCGAGATAGAGGACGAACAATAATAACACCATTGCATCAATAAATACCCCGGAGACTCGGCTAGTTCGCAGGCTGAGGTTTTACTCGGGCCTGCGAACGACGACGTGTGGGCGAAATCGCTAAACTCGCCGGCCGAGAGCCCGAAAATAAAACTTTACGCGACGACGCGATCAAGTTCGCGTGTATGCCGAAATCTCTCGTCTTTCTCTCTCTCTCTCTCTCTTCATTCGGTGATCGATCTGAAATAAGAACCGATGTCGCCGTTTTTATACTCGTGCTATTCACATATGCATCTGTGACAATTGTTATGATCAAGTAACAGTATTTATCCGTCATTCTTCCGTCCAATTATCGTGCGATTAAACACACGCATCGACGCTACTGCAGCACGTCATTCGCGGAGAAATAACTGTGCGACGTATTTTATATTCCAGGTATAACCGGCTGAAATCTGCATCTGCGTTTGCTCGAAATGCAAACAAAACGTATCGTGACCCATTTTCGTCGCTCCGCGAACGGGAGTGCATATGAGCTTACCGTATTTATTGCGCGTCCATACACGTTCGCGAGATACATTCGCAGAAATATATACTCAGCAGGACTACGAGTGTACGCATAATGCACGAATAACTTCGATAACAAGCTGTAATTTCAGACAAATATTTGAGAGGACGTTAATTGAATAATCGGAAACTCGACGTCGGTTGTTACCTTGCCCATGATAATCCCCTACGCTGCTGCTTGTCCCTCTTTAATCCACTGATATCATTCATCTCGATTCGTCCAACAACACGATTAAAATGAGAATATTTTTTTCAGACGCACGCTGCTCAAAGTGAAATACTTGTCACATCAACCAGTCTTATTCTGTAATCTCTCGCGGCATTTTTGACGTTTCATTCGAATAAACAAATGTTTGAAACTGATAACTTCTCTCTCTCTCTTTCTTTTCTTCTCTAAAAAATGATGTTCTAGGACGTGCTTTATTTGCTTTAAAGTTATGCAATTTCTCACACAAGTTGAATAAATTTTCTAGTAAAGATTCAGAGATATTCCGAGATGGTTCATGTTCTCTGTGTAATCGGTGTCATCACACACATGCGCAATCACATCCAGACACCTCGTATAAATTTGCGAGTACGCGAAAATATCACGGTCGGAATAAATCAGCTATCTCGCGTCAACTTTTGAGCCGGCCTGTAACGCATAAAACATCCTGCGATAATAGCGCATAGATAGCGCGCAGATACCATGCGGGTTACATAGAAGCGAATAAGAATGGGCACGAAAAGACCGCGCTATTGTCGTTTCATTCATTTCTGGCTGGATTCGCCGCCGCCGCAGATCAAGAAGAATCTAACGAAGCTTCGCGTATTTCGCGTATATTTTGCGTCACGCGTATTCTCCCACGACGCGTTTGCTTATAAAAAGCTCCTACATTCCACTGATTAACCTATTGTGTCCGCAACGCACGCAAAGTAAACCTTACCGCTGCATCTGTAATTAACGCGACTTCATGTGAATGTGCTCTCGTGTTTGCCGAATAATCGAACGAACGATTTCAATTGTATTTTCTTCGATACCTCCATAAAATACAAATGAAAGTCGTATCGACATTTATTACAAATTTCCAATATCAAAAAAAAATGTCCAAAGAATTGAATTTCAAACAGTAACGTGAATATAATAGAAGGTTTCCAGATATTTGCACCGGTCACCGGTTTTAATTAATCAAAAAACAACACAATCTCTCTCTTCCTTGCTTCCTTTTTAAAAGATATATAATTATCTTTGAAGATGATTTTCGGGTATTTCGCAGATCAAGAAGAATCTAACGAAGCTTCGCGTATATTTTGCGTCACGCGTATCCTCCCACGACGCGTTTGCTTATAAAGAGCTCCTACATTCCATTCATTAACCTATTGTGTCCGCAACGCACGCAAAACAAACCTTACCGCTGCATTTGTAATTAACGCGATTTTATGTGAATGTTGCTCTCGTGTTTGCCGAATAATCGAACGAACGATTTCAATTGTATTTTCTTCGATACCTCCATAAAATACGAATAAAAGTCGTATCGACATTTATTACAAATTTCCAATATCACCAAAGAATTGAGTTTCAAACAGTAACGTGAATATAATAGAAGGTTTCCAGATATTTGCACCGGTCACCGGTTTTAATTAATCAAAAAACAACACAATCTTCCTTGCTTCCTTTTTAAAGAATATATAATTACCTTTGAATATGATTTTCGGGTTTTTTTTTCCGTAAATTACATCGTGCGATGTATTATTGGATCTCTGCGAGAGTCGAAAGTTTTTCGAGGCTTTCCCGGTGTTTCTCCTTCGATGGAGAAACACCGCTGCCAAATTGATCGTCGATGTAAGTCTCATTTGGGCACGATGGTGATTTTCCGCAAGGAATGCCTCCGTCGACGAACCAGGTTCGCTCGCGTTCTGCCAACTCTTCTCGTTTTTTTTTTCTCTTTCTCTCTCTCTCTCTCTCTCTCTCTTTCTCCATCTCCCTCTCTCTTTCCTCCCTCTCTTGTATTTGCGCGTATAAATAGCACGGTCCAAAATTATCGGGGCACTTCGGCGAACGGTGCCGCGAAAGTGGCGTCCAAGAAAAGGCCGACGATTTCTGCTAGCTATAAAAATACGCGGGAACGGCGCGAGGCCGCCTGGTGGCGTTGCGCATTCTTTGTCGAGGAACACAACGAAGGACAAGGGATGATGCAGACGACATTCGTTGACTTTAAACTCCCGCGATCCTAATTTCAACAGCTTACGTTCGAACGCAACATTATAGGACCTTTACGCATGAACATTCTAATACATGACAGGGCAATCTTTGGAAAGCGTTGTAACGTCGCAAAATCTGACATCATATATTGATCCGAGTGATAGCAATAATTCCATACGATCACAAATTAAAATCTTGTTGAGTGGAGATGAATTAGTTTCGCAACGTCTTTAAATGGTTATGTTGCATATTGATAAACAATTTAACGAGCGCATCAAACTTGAGTTTTAACGAACAAGCTAGACGTCAGTAGCACCCGACGTTTCAACGACGTGACCGCACGGTAATTACGTACGATTAATCAACGTATATGGGTCGACAGCGGGAGAGGACGAGACGAGAATTTTGCGACTACAATTCTGAAGAATTTGTCGTAGATCTGGAAAGTAGATGCAAAAGATCGCGGACGCTTATAAACGGTGGGCAGGCGAAGATAAGCCTCGTTTGTGTGTAAATGGCTCTGAACTGTTGAACCTGTGCTCCACTTCCGCTTTCGTAACATCGCGTTGCCGCATAATTCCGTAGGGACGACCCGTCGCGTCTTGAATATTGAACATACGGATAATCGAGTTTGAACCGATCTCCGAGTTTGCCTTCCTCTGACCTACCTCGATTAGAATAACTCTGCTTAACGGAATTGTGCAAGGCGCAATTGCTTATAAAATCGCAGGATCGTTAACGCTACGCAATTAGAGTACGCGAATATGAAGTTTTCTTCTGAGATCCGTTTCACGTTAACGCGTATCTTCTTGCATCTATGCGGAAAATACACAGGATATGAAAATAAAGACTCGAATCCTTTTAAAAAAGTATATAATATGTACGAAACAGCGGCAAAAAGTCATAATAGGATAAAGTCGGATATGACGACCGTACGGAAAAGATGACAATAGGCTATAATTTTTCCAATAATTGCTAAATAGTGGTGACTGTAAATATCGATTGCCTTTGAGAATGATTGAAAAGCTTACATACTATTTTAACGATTATTGGAGAAATTACAGCCTCTGGCCAACTCTTCCGTATAACCATTATATTTGAGCTTCGACTTCCAAATCGACTAATTAGAATTGAACAACTGATGCTTTCCGAAATATGGCTGCCATCCCTCCCACCTCGCATCAATTTCTCGATCGTGCACCTACAAATATTAGCACAGGTATCGTAATAAGAGTCTGTGGACGGCACACTGTGATCGCGACGCATCGTAGAACGCGTAATCGAGTCTCCTAATTGAATTATTTGCCGAGTGCTAATGTTTTCCTCGTACGCGAACACTAACCGATCGTTATAGCTTGACTATTTCTTCGCTGCGGGGAAATATCTATTGACCGATTATTATTAGCGATTATTCACGGTCGAATGCATATATATGTATACAGGTATTTTCCCCGTTCGCGAAAGTGCACCGCGAAACATTGCAGTGGAGAACCTTCTTCTACTCCTCTCGTGTGGAATATTTTACTCTGCTAGCGGTATAAATAAGAAGTATGCCTTTAAGCTACGCTTGTTATGGATACGCGCGTGAATATGACATTTTCATCCCGTTTCTCGACACGATGTACGAAGATCGAGCGAGTTATCGCGAGAGACCTCTTAACGCAACAACGACTGCGAGACAATATTCCATCTGATGATTCGACCGTGACTCGACGCAATTACGCGTAACAAATCGATTCACTTTTGCGCATAACGTCAGTAATCGTCAGTGCTACGTAATCGCGACAGAACGTAATATAACTCTCGTAGCAAACGAGAATCAGCAGCGTTTCCGCAAACGGTCGCATTGACGCCTGCGTGTGTGGACGAATGCATCGCGCGATCTACACTGGGTGCACTTGGAATTTTCTTGTCGGCATACCTAGGCTAGCGACCTCATATATTTTTCTTATGCACAATCGTAGGTGCGCATTACACGTACCTCTCGTCATCGTGAATTCGACGTCGCGTCACTAGCACCTTACGTAAAGTTGCTTCGCGCGTAATAAATTCGATTCGAAGCCCGTTACTTCGGGATTTTTTACACGTCACAACAGTCGCGTTCTCTTCGTACCGTAATACCGTATTCTGACGCGCGAGATAATCGCCTCCCACAATTATGTCGGATTAATCGACGCGTCCGTTTCACAGAATAATCGCGGCGATTCGCGCGCAGTATTGAGAAACCGCGACGCGACCTTTCGTGAATCACCTTCTTCTCTCCGTTGTCGTCGTCGCAGTTGTCGTCCACGACATCCGTTCTTGCGTCTGAGTCACCTGAGAGTCCACCACCACCACCACCACCCCGATCTCGCCTTCTTTCGCGCTTCGCTCCTTTTTTCACGGCCCCGACAGGCGCAGTCAGTTACTAAATCCACCTGGTACTATGCCGTTTGCAGAGACCCACACTGTGGCGATGACAGACCCACAGCTGACCAACAACAACAATAACAACAACAATAATAACAACAATAACAACGATGGCGAGCCAAAGTACCTGCACAAGAAATTCAAGAAAATGGCGACGACCGAGGTCGCGTCAAAAGCCGAACCCAAGAAGGAGACTACGGCAAATAACGCGACTGTCGAGACGCCGAAGCGAAAGGATGCCGACAAGGATAACAAGGAGACGAAGGAGCCCGCCAAACTCGAGGCTTCCCCGGAACCTGAGGGAGAACCCACCGAGACCCGCAAGAGCGGCTACGTTTGTCCATACTGCAACTTATCCTGCGCGAAACCGAGCGTGCTTCAAAAGCACATCAGAGCGCACACGAACGAGCGACCGTATCCGTGCGTGCCGTGCGGATTTGCCTTCAAAACCAAGTCGAATCTGTACAAGCACTGCAGGTCGCGCGCTCACGCGCTCAAGATGGAAGGAGGAGACGCGAGCAAGGTATTCATTAACAAGATTCATTAGTAATTTGTAAAAATGCAGACCGATCGGAACGTCTTTCTTTCTCACATTCAGTTCCGACTTGGTAAGATTTCCTTCATTTTGCTGAATGCAGTAAAATCTAAATTCAACCGAATATAGTGTTTAACATCATAATTGCATCAGATTACCGCAGCATACGATATTGCGCTAGAAAAAAGAGAATAATACGATAAATTGTTGAATTATTATTGTGTAATAATTCGGAGGTAAATTCCGAAATAGAATAATTGAATTTTTGATATCGACAAATTGTAATGTTTTTTTGCAGATGTCCGAGGATTCCGACATAAGTCTGTCGGATAGCGCCAGCAATGGCACAGGTACGCCGCCTCCCGCTTCGACACCCACGACGACGACGACGACGACGACGACTACGGTAACGAGCGTCGTGAAGACCGTGAAAACCGGCAAGATTTACAAGCCGAAATTTCACACGGCGTTACAGTGTGTAAATAATGATGCCGAGACGTCTTCCTTGTCGCCGAGTTCTTCCAGTAGCAGCTCCTCCTCTTCCTCTTGTTCCTCGTCTTCCTCTTCCTCCTCCTCCTCCTCTTCTTCCTCCTCCACCACTACCACCGCTGCTTCCAGCTCCAAGCCAAACGCAGAAAAATTGCAAGAGCACATCGACAAGATCATCACGGATAATCAAGCGATCGTTGAGGCGGTGGATCCACGTCTACACAAGCTGATGCAGCGTCAGCAGAGCTTGGTGGAAACGAAGCAATTGGAGCTGCCGTTGAACCTGTCTTCCGCGGAACCAGAGTCTTCGAGTAGGAAACGTCGCTACAGTGACAGCTTCGCTCAGGAAGGAGGAAAGGAGGACAACTCCGAGAGTTCGATTATCAAGGATCTCCTCCTGAAAACTCCGAATACTGCGAACGGACCGTTGCCGGAGACTGGAGCAACCATTGATAACCTGACATGTTGCCCTACCTGCAACATTCCCTACACTAGCGTGGACAACTTGGAGACCCACCGTAGGTACTATTGCAAAGGCATTAGCAGTCCCCGAAGAGCAGATTATCCCGGAGAACTGGAGAAACGCGAGTCCGACTTTGACTCCAAGTCTTCCGAATCCTACTACGGCACCTTGCAACCGTTACCCTCGCCGGGTCCTCTGCTGGGTAACACTCGACTAGTCGACGCATACGCCCCACCCACGAAGAAATCAAGATTGGAGACCGTGCCGACTAGCCTGAGGTCGCTGGAGGAGCTCAGCAAGTACCCGCGTCCAAATTCTTTACAGATGTTCGGCGGCGAAGTGAGGATTCTCGACAACACGGGCGAGACAAAGACCATGAGAATCGAGCCACGACAGACCAACTCGCCAACCAGCGAGCATATAGTGAGTAGCAAGTGCGTGACTTCGGAGACGGCGTCAGTAGTGGTCAAGTCCGGATTGCATTCGGGTGGCACTATAGTCCACAAGCCACCAGGCACGCCGGCCAGCACGCCGAGTTCCTCCATATCTCTGCCTAACGTACCGAAAATGCTGGCGCCCATCATACCGAACATATCAACTCCCAATATAGCGCCGACCATGTCCTGCTACAACTACCTGGAGCCGCATTTGAACCCACTGACGAGTATCACTGCCTACAATCCGTTGACGTTGCCTCAAGCAGGCATCACCAACATTCTCCACGGCGGCAAAATAATACCCTACGTTCCCGGCATGCCCGGACCGCATACTCTGACCGGCACGCCGACTATAGACATATCTCCGAGTATAACGGCCGGCGAAGCCGGTTACAAGGTGATACCGGGTATACCGGGTCTACATATGGTACCTCAACCTTTGAATTTGGCCAGTCCGGTAAAAGTGCAAGCCAGCGTGCCCGTGCCGTCCGGTATACTCGGTCCGTTATCCGGACACGCTGGACCACCTTCCGTGCTGGATCAGCCTCTGGATTTAGCCAGCCCGGCCAAGGAATCCAAGATCAGCTTCAAGACTCCTAGCGGTGACGGTTCAAAGAGCGGCTTGACCAGTCCCAAAGTTCCTAGTGTTAAGATCGAGACCTCGACGGATAAGTATCGCGCGAGAATGCCGTCGACGCCCACCGGGGAAATCGGTAAAACGGAGCTCGATCGTCATATCAAGAATGGCGTGGCGGTGAAGTACAAGAACATGGAGAGTCCTCGAGAGAGAAGAGAGTTCACGTACGACAAGAGTCCGAAGCATTCGGATAAAGCTTTCGGTTATCCGAATGGCACGGATACTGCAAATTCCTGTACCAGTTCTTACAGTAAACTGAGGTACTCGCCCAAAACTGCTACAGAGAATAGAAAAAGGCCGTCCAATTGGGGTGTGAGCGAGGTAGACGCCGGTAGAGCATCGGTGGACACGCACATCACCGTCTCCAAATACGACCTACCGCCTCATGAAAACGGTCAATTGAAGAATAGCAGCCTCCCCGACGGACGGGCGAAACTTGCAGACGGTTACGGCGCGTTCAACGGGGCCAAGACGAAGACCGCCGAGCCTGTACCATCGGTGATACTTGTGAATCTAGATTCTTCCAAAACAGAAGTGCCAACGAGAACTTCCATAGAGGTAGTAATTGCTAAGGACAAGCCCGAGGCCAAATCGCCAAAAAGCGGCGAAGTCAACTCCGAGGAAGCGATCAACTCTAACAAGTTTGTGAGACCTACGTCGTTGCCGCTGAAACCCGGCACGTTCACGCCGAAGAAGCATCACGGAATCACGCCAACGGCGAACACACTTCCTCTCATCAGTCCGGAGACTCCGCGACCCAAGAAGTCATACGGACAACTGTATCTGAACGGGCATGCCTACACATATCTGGGACTAAAGTGTTCCACCAGGGTATTCTACTGTACCTTGAACCGACCGCAGCCGATGTACGTTACACAACAACATGGTCTGTCGATGTACTCCAATTGGAAAATATGCAAAGAGGTACCGTCGGACGTGGATATGGCGCACTACGACTCTCGGCACAGACCTTTCAACTATACCACCGCTTGGAAAAGACAGGAAGACATTCTGACACACTCCTCGCAGAGACCAACCACTCCCACCAGCCCGGATAGCGGATTGGAGAGTGACATGCAGGAAAAGGCAAAAAAGGTGACGATATTCGATGGAGGTTACGAGAGTAATGAAGATTATACTTATGTGCGCGGAAGAGGTGAGAAATGTCTTCATTCTTCTATTATTTTATAAATCGACATTACGCGCTTAAACTTCTTATTATTTTCGACAATAATATTTCAAAATTATATATTTTACCAATTGATTGAGAGAGTCAATATACTTTGAGAACGCATGTTTAACGATAACGTTATCAACGGGAAACTCAAGTTACATGATGTTTCACAAGGTCGAGGACGTTACGTCTGTAAAGAATGCGGTATTCGGTGTAAGAAACCATCTATGCTGAAGAAACATATCAGAACGCATACAGATGTTAGGCCATATACTTGCAAACACTGTGCCTTCAGGTAAGTTTGCGATTTTAAGTGTGACGCGACAAAATATCGTACATACAACTAACAGCTCGAGTGTCTCGAGTTTATGTGAAACAATGTTCATGTTTATGTCGATTGTTTGTGCGCCAGTTTCAAGACAAAAGGCAACCTCACAAAACATACCAAGTCTAAGGCTCACTACAAGAAATGCGTGGAATTGGGCGTGGTGCCGGTGCCGACGACCGTTTGCGACGAAAACACCGACAAGGAGTCCATGGTGCAATCGACCGCTGGTGGCGCCAACGCGGAGGAATCGTCGGAGGAGGAAGAGGAGAGCGACGGCGAAGAGAGCGAAGAGTCTGGTAGCGAGGAACAAGAAGCAGCGCAAAGTCTACTGAGTCTTTCGCAACGTAACAACACAAACAGACTTCCAGGCTTGCTGCCGTCGGGAAGACCCACGACGTATCCGTACGCTCTGACCTTACCGATCTTACCGACAACTTCTTCAACCACGGTGAACGTCGTCACGTCCACTGTGGCGAGCACAACAGCCATGAGTAGTCTGAACGTGACCAACCAAGGGACAACTTTGATTCAAAGCGAGTTGTCGCATCGTTACTACTTCCCGTCGAATCGAGTAACATCGGAGGAATCGAGGAGCAGCGTCATCCAATCGGCCTCGAAGAAAGACGACTCGGACGTCGAGATGGAGGAAAACGAAATCGGTGGTATCGCAGAATTGCGTCACCAATCCATGTCTCAGCCGATGGATCTGACGACGAAGCAGACGGTTCAACCGTTGCCGTCGCCGATCCCGCAAAGAGCTAGACCCGCGGATATCCTGACTCCCGTCTCGGAACCGGTCCTCCTGCAAACGATAGTCCAGACGATGGAACGACTGCCTATACAGGGGAGAGAGTGGAAACCGGATGCGCAGGGCCATATGTTGCAGGCGTATCTCACCGAGAGATACGTGATGGACAGTAAAATCAAGCAACAATATCGCGTAGGAAATGGCAAGTTGGACAAACAAATGCAAGAGAGAGATATTTATCCGCGGCATCAAGATACCACAAAATCCAGGCATATAGAATCCAACGGCGTCCCAATGGTGACGTATACCGACCCCAGCAAGATACAACACACGGTTATGGAAAGCAGAGTTAAGCACACGACAAAACATACCAGCGACGACATCAAGATGGAAATCAGGGAAAAGATATATCAAAACAACATGGCGATGGAAAGACGAGCGTTCGACTTGGAGACCACTCAAAAGGACAAGGAGCAGTCTAGTCGCTTGCTTCCCGAACGTGAGAGTTTCGAGCTCGTTTTAGCCAGTCCCATTACAAGACCGAATATCGAATACGGTCATGTGTCTATGAGCAAAAACAATAACTCTATGGACAGATCGATTTATTCTGTAGACGCACCTGTCTTGAGCACGTCCAGTATCGTCGATTGTCATTCACCGAAATCCTTGAACATGGACACCAACAACCGGCTGCCGCTGATGCAACACACTAGCATCGACGTCGACAGAAGTTCCATGTTTAGTGCGATCAAGATGATGGGCGAAATGGAAAGACCTAGAGAGTGTCACCCAGTCAATCAGGAGATGAGAACACCGAGCAACGACGTGCGAATGCAGAGCCCGCGGAATCTCGACCTGAGACCACCCAGCAGGGAGATCAGAGCGTCCGGTCAAGAGTACAGAACGCAGAATCAAGAGCTGAGACTACCTAGTCAGGAGCTGAAGATGCGGGGCCAGGAGATGAGACCGCCTAGTCGCGAGTACAAGCCGTTCGCTCACGAGATGCAAGTCATTCAGGAGCTTATGCCGTCGACAAACATAGAAATGCGGCAAACAAGTTCAGATAATAGGCCGCCTAGCAGAGACATGAGAGCTCTCTCGGAATACAGAGCGCAGCCTCAAGATCTCAGGCCCAGTTATGAAATAATGCAATCGCCTATGCACGAGCCTCCCAAGACGAAAAACGTTGATGTGAGAAGTGCGGTACCGGTCGTCTATCACTATGAAACGAAACACACTGCGGAAGCAAGCAAACAGAATACGCCGGATAACGCGAAGCACACGATAGCCAGGAAGATAGTCGTCGGCGGTCCGGATTTTCGATCGCCCTCACCGAATACGGCGAATCCAAAACCGCAAGCGGAATTTTTACAACCGTCTAATGGTCCGACGCCTAACTATGTTACGTGAGTACTTGTTGATCATACCGTTTCGCGTATGATGAATAGCGTTACGTTGGATAAAGAGACAAAAATCGATAAGTACTTTCAACGACAGTGTCGTTGTCTCTCTTCTCTCTCTCTCTCTCTCCTTTATATTTGCAGAAAAGCATAAAGGTGTCCCTCCATCTATACACTTATCGTGCATATCGTTGCAAATATAATGTAGAAAATAAAAAACACGAATTTATATAGCTTACGCGGGTCGAATGTACGATATTAATCGAAATAACTCGGTTTGTAAGAATTGATTCCATGGAATATAGTTACAGTGTGACGGAGGACGGTAGGAGCGTATGTGGTATTTGCAACAAAGTGTTCAGCAAGCCTAGTCAGTTACGGTTGCATATCAACATTCATTATTTCGAGCGGCCATTCAGATGCGAAAGTTGCGCGGTTTCCTTCAGAACCAAGGGCCACTTGACGAAACACGAGAGATCGGTTTCCCATCACAATAAGGTAAACGATAAATCTACCCGAACGTGTGTATATATGCATATATCAAGAGAAATATATATATATATATATATATATATATATATATATATATATATACACACACACACGCGCGCGCGCGCATATATATGTATGTATGTATGTATGTATGTATGTATGTATGTATGTATGTATGTATGTATATGTATATATATATGCTGTTGTATTATATATGCATGCATACATATATATATGTATGTATCATACATATATATACACATATACATATATATCTCGAAACTACAGGTCAGTATGACTTCTACGTTTGGCGCGGCAACCACCAGCAATCCTAGGCCCTTCAAGTGTACAGATTGTAAGATAGCGTTCAGAATACATGGACATTTGGCCAAACATCTTCGCAGCAAGATGCACATTATGAAGTTGGAGTGCTTGGGCAAATTACCGTTTGGCACGTACGCGGAAATGGAAAGGTCTGGTGTCAACTTGAACGACATCGACACCACAGACTGTGATAATAGCCTTAATAGTCTGCAGGTGAGTGTGTCGAATTTGCAGAAAGATAATCTCGCCCGCATTGGCAATATCGCATAACACGTGTGTGTCTCTCCTGGTAGATGTTGGCTCAAAGGTTATGCGAGAAGGACCCCGCCAAGATCGCGCAATGGGACTCGGAGAGTGTGCCCGTCATTGGCCAAGCGGTGAGCGGCGGCGATACTTCATCGGACGAGGGCGAACCCATACCGCAGCACGCGCTTCACGCTCAATACGCGAAAGCGACCACGGACGCGGACATCTCCCGATCATATCACATGCCAATCACCAGCGACGAATCGAAGGTCATTAACCACGACGTTCGCCTTCGCAGTCCTCACTTCGGTCAGCAAAGACGCGACTACGCCGTGAAGGAACAGCGACCGGCCCCGGCTGCCGTTTCGTCGGAGGATACGAGAGCGGAAGACAATTTACAATCGTACAAGTGCCAAGTTTGCCCCGTGTCCACGCGTACCGTAAATGAATTACAGGTACATTGTTTTGTTGAACATAATGTTGAAACCGATTCTAGTACAAATATTGTTCACGGAGACAGGAGTGTGAGTAAATGTAGGGAAAAAGAGAATACTCAGAGAAGAATCACGGAGGAATCTTCCGCGATCATAATAGAGAAAAAGATCGTAATAGAGGAGAGGATCGTAATAGACAAAAGATAGAGGATACATAGTGCCAAAACGATATAGCGTGCTAAAGAATCTTCGATAGTGTTTGCCATACTACACTTAGAGAGAAAGAGAGAGAGAAATTGCATAATGACAATGTAACATGTACTACACGTGTCATCCATACTTTCGCGATTCTAAAGAAATATCTTGTATGATTACCTAAAGGTGCTTTGATCTCGAGGAAACGCGTTAACGCACTTGAGTATTAACGCCAGGATGACAAGATGAGATGAGAGATTTGGACGAATCGTGTGTCATTTGTAATTGAAAAGTTGCACGCTTACGAGTTTCAAATTTTACGTTGCCGTTACCGAATGTTTGGTGAATTTTACGGATTTTAAAGTTTATCGATTGAAAGGAGAAACGCGAGAAAAAACACGAGTATCTGATAATAACGTATAAATCTTGACATGTATGCAATTAAACGAATCATTGAGAAGCATTGTCTCGATCATGTTTCTTCTACCACAGGTACCAGTTCACTTGTAACTGCCTGTTCGTACTGCAAAGCCGTAACGACATAATCGCTCGTATAGTCCACTTCTAAGACTTTTCCTCTCGAAACCGGCACGTATAACGCGTAAGTAAAAAAAAAAAGAGAAAACAGCAAAAACAATAACGTAGCTCGAGTATCTGATAATGATTATAATATTTATACACACAATAGTGTCGTAGCAAGCATGAGGTGCAATGTGGACTGGCATGTGATCCTGTATTTAAAGTGCAAATGTTGCGTTCAACGTTAAAGAGTATTCTAATATTACAAATGAATATTATACTTTAAAAATTGATACATAAAGCTTATATATATATATATATATATATATATATATATATATATATATATATATATATATATATA
>NW_022639576.1:522015-548574 GCF_010583005.1 Odontomachus brunneus | reverse complement strand
ATATATATCATATATATATATATATATATATATATATATATATATATATATATATATATATATATATATACACATACACATACACACACACATATATTTGTATGATATTAGTATGAACACTTATGAGAATTATTGTTGATAATAAGAAGAAATGTGTTTGTACATATTTATGTATAATATACTGAGAAACCGTGTTAGTCTCTATTGTAGTTTTAAGACGTCAGCAATCAGGAGCTGTGTTGCGGTCACTCAGATTATGTAATATAAAATTGTATATTAATACTTTAGAGCTTGTATATCTTTTGTGTGTAAAATTATCTCTAAGAGAAAATTCCAGATATCGACAACTTGATCTTATCTGAAATATTGAGAATGTGTATCTATTTCTTAATGTTATTTACTTTGCTACTCTCAACGATCTCACTTGTTTGGATAATCTGAGGAACCGATACACTGATTCTGTTTAAGACATTTAAGAAGCCGCATACCTTCCATGAGCGACAGCTACTGTATCTTATAATTAACCGTCTACCTAATACTACATGCAGTCTCAACATCTCACTCAAGCACGAGAATATGTCTTTCCTACTGCATAATCAGACTCCGATTATCACAATTTGTACCTAGATGTGCTTGAGCTAAGATAATAGTGGTATGGATAGGCAGAACGACCGCACAATTGTATACAATGAGGTCCAGGTCTGAGTGATTGTCACTAAACGATATCAGTGTAGCATAGTCTAACCCTAGCATTTTGATGTATATCTATTTACCTAATTCCTAATTCTATCAACTCCAACTGCGAAACTACGTATGAGCTTCCAAGATGTGTATATGTATTCGAAATGCCAAGCCAACGATTCGCGTTCTCGAAAAGATAAGCGAGAAAGTATACATCTTTTAGTATTATCACCACCACACCACACAAAATCTATTTTCGAGCGATAACGTCATTCTTTCGTGCGAAATCGCGATATTTTTCCGAAACTAAACTATATACAATATTTATCTCCTTTGATTACCAACACAACTCAGACAACATAATGTCTAAAATCGAAACATAAAATGTCTTAAAGGTATCTTTCAGATGATTTACGTATAAATGTCTTTAAGGCATATTAAAGATTATCTTTTAGACGTCTTATGTCTCGATTTTAGACATTATGTTGTCCGGGAATCAAAGTGATCTGTTAGCAGCCTGCCGATAGACTGACGATACATTCGATTTATCAACAAAGATCCAGACATTCGTGTCCGCATTCGGCTCGCGTTCTGTCAACAGTATCTGTGCTGGCAGAAAACGAACAGGATCATAGTTCCATTTAAATACATTGAAACGACAGATCTTGTATTTCTGCTAGCGAACTACCGACAGAGCTGCAACGGACTCGTAAACGTGTACAAAACTTTTGCAGGTTTGGTTATCTGAATACATGTGTACTTGTATGTGATTACGAAAAGATGTACTTTTTCCAAATTAGAGATTCATATTACAATGTATATTTTCGGAACGTTGTGTGTTTGTAGAAGTATCAGATATTTTTCAATATACGCATTACGAGCGTGTCATTTACACACACACACATACACACACATATCAAATCCATTGCCTTTTTTCTCTCTCTTTGTTATGCGTTTTGCCATCTTATCGTATATGGCAGTACGAGACAGATAATGTTGTAATGGACTGACCTACGGACTCGTGTTCTCACCGACAGCAAAGTCCTCTCCAACAGCTTCAGACACATATACGTGACGAAAAACACCGCGAAAGTGCTCCGCGAACTCGTACAATCGTCGAAACGGTATACGCGGAGGATTCGATTACGATCCACAGTACGTCCCGCGAAACACGATCGCATTTCAAATGCGCACTGAACATAGCTGCGAGTTCGCGATTCTCGAGTGTCGCGTCATTTTCGGAACCTCGAGCTCTGCGTTGCAAGATTTGTTTCATCGCGCGAATGATTATTTTGAAATTTAAAGTAATTTTGATTACCGATAATTGTCGCGATACATGTATAAATAATTTTAAACAGCTAACGAAAATTCGCCTCCAAAGCACAACTCAGTAAATACTTTGTATCAGTAACATAACATCGATGTTTTAATGTTACACATAACAATATAACGGATATATAACACGATATTATGTAGTAGTCGCATTGTTGTGTGGGACATTATAATATCGATATTACATTATTGATACTTGTTTGCCGGAAAGAATTTTGAGGTTAATTAGATTTCTATTTGAAATATAACGATCGTTCTTCCAGCGAGCAATATTAATAATATTCCAATTATCTTCCACAGCAGCAGATCCGACCAATTATTAACGACTAATGCATCAAGTAGTCTGTAATGCGATAAATACCGAAAGAACTATATATTATAAAGTAATGATATCTCTTCACAGAGTGAAACGAGTTGAACGCGTATCCGATAAATTACGTCGCAGCTTACAAAAGCTTGGCGCGACTCCCACAAAAAAAAAAAGAAAGTTGGCTTGGCTTCTTCCAGACTCAGTATTAGAAGAGAACGGCGAGTGAAAGAAAGAAAAATATGAGGAAAAGTGAAACTTGGCTTGTAGAACGTTCTACCACAGATTACACTTTACAGAGACGTTGACTTTTGTCACCCGACTTTACGGGGTTGTGTCTCGGGAAAGCTCTCCCCGTCCACCCTTGCCTCCTCCTCTCGTACTTTTATGATGATTTTATATAACACGCGGTGACACTTGAAAATATACTTGTTGGCGGTATAGTATTTTATACAAATATTATATAGCCGAAGTAGATCTTAAAGATTTTATAAATGTTTTAACGCAAGAAAAGGAGAGGTAAAAAAGGGAGAAATACGTCTTTGTGCTCGTATAAATACGTCATGTACTTCGGCGGCGCCTCAGACTATTTTAACGAACTGCCGTTCGTGGTTTGAGCAACTGTATCGCGAGACCTTTTAATTCGTATCAATTATCGGGCTTCGTGCTCGTCAATATCAGACAATGTGAGGGACCGGAGTGAGAATTTTATAAGTGTATACACACGCGGAGAAAATAGAGCAAAAGGTTTTACGGATCGTAATTAGTGCCAATATTTTCTTTGCCAGTGTCACCGACGTTTACCCTTCCGATTCTGTGACTCTGTTGAACATCTATCGATGAAAATGTAATTTTTATTTATTGTAAATAAAAAACAAACATATTGCTTAAAGGATTTTATATATTGTGCACTCTAAATCGATATACAGATGCGATTCCATCCAGAGGTGGAATATCTACATATTGTGACCCAGAGATTGTAACATTCTTGACTCTGTATTGAGATCTTGCAAGAACGAAAGTACAACTCTAGGAACACAGGCAATGTGCAACAGGAATAAAAAGTTAATTTCCGATAACACTGTGTATTACATTATTATGAATTAAATAGCCCTTATGTTATATCAATCACATAATATCTCAGTCACTTATAACCTTAATATCGCATTGCATTTTTGTCATTTAGTCAATCGAGTGTTTATCGTGCATCAAATACAACAACTAAAAGCATAGTTAAGGAAAATTGTTCTTAAAGAAATTAAGATTATTAAATTACATTTACAAATGTCCAATATTATAGAAAGGATACGTCTCTTGGTGCGCTTCTTGTACATGATCCTATATCCACATTCCCTGCACCGAATTGGATCCTTTTGACGAATTTCATTATCATTATGGCATTCTAAAAATATAATTAATTAAAAATATAATTAAACAATAATAATCTTTCTATAATACAATATTTGTTTTAATTATATGCATATATTTGTGTACATCTATGTACAGTATTTAATATTTTGTAACACTTGCAAGATTCTTAACATTATACATATTGTTGTAGAAGATATAAAAAATGATATTTTCAAAGCATATTTTTACATTTAGATTTGGAAAATAAAACAATAAAGTAATATTGTTAAGATATTCAAAACTTTGTATATGTAAGTACATTCTACAAAAATGCACACAAAAGCAGCATTTCCACATTAAACTTGCTTTCATAGTTACATATTCGAATACTTTGAAAATGCTTAGATATAATATTGTTGATACCGATATGTGTGATTTAAGAAATTTAATTAAATATTTACAAAAATAAAAATGTACAAATATGACGGGCTGAACAAAAATTAACTACTATAAACATGGATGTTATTGTTTACAAAAAGATCAAATGAGGTTAGAACATGCTTGACAAAATGTCTTTACCTCCGCAGATGTATACCATGGCCTTCGGTGTAGATTCGGATTTACTAGATTCCATTTTACTGCTAGAGCAATATATTTATTATTATCTAAATAAACGCAGCACTTGTACTAAACAAAATTACTTAGTAAAAAGTTACTACAAAGTAACTTACTACAAAGTTACTTTCTTAGTATTTAAGAATAAAAATTTCTGAAATCTCTCTCTCTCTTTCTTCAATATATAGTTCCAGCACCCCAACGCCATCTACTTATCTCTCTCTCTCTCTCTTTATGCAGACCTTAAGCCCATCGCACATGAAATGACATAGCTGCATATGCATAGTATAAAGTCGTATAGACCAATGAGCATCGAGTATTAAGCATTAGCATCAATATGGCGGATTAATACTCGATGTTTATTGGTCCATACGACTTATGATATGCATATGCAACTATGTCATTTCATGTGCGATGGACTTTAGGCTAGTGTCACACAGAAAAACTTATAGCGTGTTTGACTGGTCCTGGGTTAATCGCTCCGAGAGCGATTAATGACGTTATAAGTCTCTACTAGTCAATCATAAAGTTTATAAATACTTGTTCGACCAATAAACGTAGGCTAACCCAGAGTAGGTTAACTCAGAGCCAGTCGAACATGCTATTAAGCAGTAAAACGTAATGCAGGATTCACACCACGTCCGATATCTGACGTATGACGTCTGATATCCAATAGGAGAACAGCTTTCTAATGTAGAATTCAATTCTCCATTAGAAAGCTATTTTTTTATTGGCTATCGGATGTGGTACGTCGGACACAGTATGAATCCTAGCAAATTGACGAGTGGGACCCGATTGATCACGGTACGATTGGACACAGATTGTAATGATTGGTCCGACCTGGTAATTCACTAGATAATTCTTTGCATCGGTTGGTTGTATTCAATCGTACCGTGGTCAATCGGGACGCTCCCCAAATTGACCAATTAGAGCCGTGGTACACAGAAAAACTTACCCCTTGTCCACAACTTTGCTTCAATCTTTAAGTCGTAATAAATTGACCAACCACAATCGATTATTTTAAAAATAATGAACTGTGGTTAATCAATTTCTTACGGCTTAAGAATTAAAGCAAAGTTGTGGACAAGGGATTAAGCAGTAATAGCTCCTGCACACAGGACGCGGTAATGCTTGCCGCGCGGCGGAAGTTCGCGCGACAGCCAATCAATATGCTACTTTCCGTAATAATCTTCTAGCTCTTACGGAAAAACAACATATTGATTGACTGTCGCGCTGACTTCCGCCGCGCGGCAAGCATTACCGCGTCCTGTATGAGCCATAGGATGTAAGCAGTAGTCCCGATTTACAATAGGTGTAGTAAGCTTTAAGAAATTAAAACTTAGGGCTTAGATCACCTATTGTAGATCGGGACGTAAGCAAATTGACCAATCACAGTCACTGATTTTTTTTACGGTCCAAAAATCGACGACTATGATTGGTCAATTTGTTTACTGCTTAAGTTTTTCTTTGTGCCACGGTCCTTATAGATTTAGGTTCGTTTTTTGAAGGAATTCAAGGAAATATTCAGTAAAAGTGAGGTTTTTGAAAAAATTTCTGATCAAGTGGTACCAAGTCATAGGCTGGTATTCATAGTCGAATCTTACTTCAAGACCGTCTTAAGTAATGTCTTAAGATGTGAATATGACTCTGTGATTAGTTCATGACATCTTAAAACAGTACTTAAGATGATCTTAAATATAAGATCGGACTATGAATACAACGATCGGCCATACTACGACTTTGATATTTCGTCAACCAAAGATAGTGGCGACTTCTCGCGGAGATCCTGAAACTATATACGAGACAACAGCCGATTCACATGCAGGTTAGATGATCCTTTACCTTTAGAGCAGTTAAATTCAATAGCGACAATATTCGAGAGGTATTGTTACACCAAAAACAGATGTATACCAGTCTAACAATAACAGATATATAACAGTCTAACAATTGGTTTATAAGACGTATAAAACGTAAAATATATAAAACGTACAACAATTGACTCAAATATTGACTCAGTATTGCAAGGAATTGTAGGAAAGATTTTTAGGTTGCAATCAATATTGTATCACGCGACAGAGAAAAAACGTTTCCTCTACAACGAAATTATATGAAAAATCTCTAATTAGAAACGTGCAATATAATATTCAACAATACAAAGTTATCTTTTTCCATAAACCTCAGCAGAAAATGATAGAAGTTAAGACGAAAGTAAAGAAAGTGTGACTCAAAATTCAAAGGCGCAAGTACGTGAATCTGCGCAGGCGCGTCGTGCGAACTCGAGAGAACTAATCTCCCTAGCAACAGATGCTCGTGACGCGTACACTCTGCAGCATCCATTGATCGTGGTACGAACGCGCTAAGCCAATAGCAGCGCTTGGCAACGAACGGCGGCACAGTGGACGCGCGCGATTGGACGCCGCGCTAGTTTGTGGGGAGCGCGCGGTAGGAACGGAACGCGCGAGTGGTCGACCGACGACACACAGAGGGAGAGTCTACGGCGTGCGCATGTTTTTCCTAGGCTGCTCACCCCCGGCTATTCAGTGACATTTGGCCAAGGGTAGAGGATTCAGCGCGGGCGGGCGAGCTGTGTTTCGTGAGGACGGCGTATTCGCGCGACGTTCGAGTTGGCACGGAAAGCCGACGTGTGCGCGAAAGCCGATCGCGGTGAACGGCAGCGCGGGTTTTGTTTACGAAGCGCGCGCGCGCGCGCGAGAAAGGGTGTTTCTACGTGCTTGCGCCGCTGGATGGCAGTGAGTGCCGGACGAGCATGGGAGGACGAGTGGAAGGGTGAAAAGAGTGTTTCCCGCGCTGCGCACACGTGAGTATCGTGAAGCAGCGTCTGCCTGTCGAAACGTTAAACGGCGAACGTCAAGTGCCATACGATGAATGCGGGATCTCGGCGAGATTCACGGTGTACATTGTCGAGAACGAGAATCCCGAGTAAAGTCAGTTTCGCAGAATGACATTCGTGCGTTCTGCGCGATCGCCGCGGTCAACGCGGACGGATCGTCGTTCAACGACGCCTGCTTGTTTTCGCCCGGTGTAAACAGACTGTTCGCGAGCAACGCGAGAATCAGAGGATCAGAGGACGGGACAATTCGTCGCGAGCAATCTGTCGATTCGCGAGTGAGCATCGAGTGACGCGTTTCGGGCTTGACCGAGATACGAGGAGAGCTCGTCACGTTGGGGCACGGCTCGCGCGCGCGCGCCATCGAGCCTGTTACGTTTGTATACCGGAATGAGACTGCGTGATTCTTGTTGACGAAGAAATTCGCGACGTGGAAATTCCTCGACGATCTCGTACAATAAACAAATGAGGTTAGCTTGATGCGGCAAGATCCGATACGTTGACGCGCACACCATCGTGAGACATGTCGTTTTCGCTGCACCGTACGGCAGACGTAGGGGAGATAGTCGCACCGGAAGTCGAACGTCGAAAGTCCCATCTGCGCGACCGAACGAACGAAAGAATCGCGTGCATTCCGAACGCGATGGACGATAGCGGAACTCCGCACACCTCCGTCGATTCGAGCGGCCGCAGCTGCCATGACAACTATCATGACAGCGTCGACAGCGGCTACCTGAGCGGCCTGACGCCGCACTCCAGCTACACCCCGATGGTGAACACCGGTTACAAGAACAAGCTGTCCAGCGCGATCGCCAAACGACACAGGCTTCGTTCGGATCCGCGGCAGTGCGAGAAATTTCACAGACATCGCGCCAAGCTCAATCAGCTGCTGAACGCTTCGGGAGCCGAGCAGCCGGTCTCTGAGAACTCCGATTCCGGGCTGGAGTTGTCCCATGCGAATCAGGACTTCTGTCTGCTGGCACATTCCACCCCGAGTTGCGTGAACGATGATTTCGACGAGGCTCTCGAGAATAGGAGGAATTGGAAGACCGCGGTTACTCCAGCTTCCGCGGGTCTCCATCTTTTGTCACCGCCGCCCTCTCCGGCAATGCCTACCTCGTCCTACGTGGCTTCGGTGCTTCAGGAGGAGGATGTGGAGATGAAACTAGTCGTACCGCAAGAGAGCACACCGAAAGCTGCGACATCGCCGAAAACCCCGATACCGCTCATTGTCATCTCGCCGGTTCACGGGAGAATCAATCCCGCCACCATCACGTCGGTGGAAAATCGACAATTGAGTAAATTGTCTATCGCGGATTTGAGTGCCATACCCGAGATCAAGCCGAAGAGGCTCGATTTCAGCCACCGTGGCTTGTCGGAATTGCGCTGTAGCGGCGGCACCACTTTAGGCTACGCGAAAAGGGACAAGGTGGATTTCTTGTCGCTACTGGGAGAAGAGAGCAATCACTGGAACGTAGTGTCGAAGATCTTGTCTTATCTCGGATGTCAAGATCTATGCACGGTCAGCATGGTGTCCGCCACATGGAGAAGAATTTGCAGAAATGACACGAGTGCCAATAGGCGGAGGACGCACTACATTTCACGCAAACAGAATGTCAAGGAGAATTTCGCGTTTTTGAAGAAGATGAAGCACGAGGAAGACATACAGATGAGTCCTAAGAGCAGAAAGGGATGCTACGTGAGGAAGGGGTGTTTGTCGAATGTGCAGAATTTGCTGCATGTGCCGTTAAAATCGAACCCACCGAACAGCCCGCCCGTATCGCCGAGCAAAATCAAATTTCACTCCTATGTCAAGGTGAGAAATATCACGTTGCTTTTTATCCGACTATTTGCTCGCCGAGCAAATGTCTTTTGTAGGTGCGTCTGCGATTTGTTTTATCATTCACTGCGAGGCGTCGTAAGATAAAAGTATCAATGCCCGGAAACGTGTCTGATTCTTATTGCTTTGATCTTTAAATATGAATATTTAAACTTTTAATATAATATGTATAATTTATTTTATATTGAAAGTTTATAAATATTCGTATTTTTAAAGACCAAAATAATCAGTTTTTTTAGATTTTTATATATTTAATGTAACCTTATTTTAAAAAACTGGTAGTGATATAATAGTTACATTATATATTTTAAAATAGATATTGCTTTATGTGTGCCAACTACGACCAAGAGCACACAGAAAAGCGTAGGCGATAAAATTTAAGCAGTGAGCAAATTAATCAACCACACTCGATGATTCTCTCTATGGCCCAGAAATAATTGATTGTGATTGGTCATGTTCTCACTGCTTACATTTTTCTATGTTCCATGATTCTATTTCTAATACTTTATACGCAATCTACGTGATTGACTTTTTCTAAAGAAATGTAATTTTCATTCCGAAACTAACGGCTCATCGCGTATCTCTGCGAAAACTCATAGGTATCATTGATAATTGAGTGTGTGATGCAATTTCAACGAGTGATACGAAACGTATCCAGTGTTGAAAGAATCGCGCGCGCTTCTCAGGGTTCTCGCATTCGACAGCTGCGTTCTCGTCGTACTCATTGTCGAAGAAAGAGAAAAGGAAAGAGAGGAGGTCATATTCGTCGCGTTTATCTCACAGCAGTCAAATGCCAGTGAGATGCGACTCTTATATCATCTTTTTAACATTAAACGTATCTCTCGAGGCTTAATTGAATAATTACTGTTTACAATTGATCCAAGTATACAAAAAAAATGACCGTGTCTTGTATCCAGGAACATCAGCGATACCGTGATTTTCTCGGGCGTGATGTTTCTGAAATATACGTCGAAAGGATATAAACTCGCCGGTTGATTTAATTAATTAGGAACCGATTTCTTCGCGCGCGGTCGACCGTTGCGAAAGACACGGCGCGTTGTTCTGAGACGCGATGAAGAATGCTTGTTCCGGTAATTCTCGCGAGAGAGGGAACACGATGGCTAATTACGGCCGGCGATAATCGATAGCCCGGTAGTCTCGAGGTTTCTCCGGACTAAATTGGCACTCGCGCGCGCGCATCGTCGCGTAGTTCGCGCACGAAATCGAATCGCGGTCGGGTAATTGTTTCGATCGCGAGATCGTTACTTTGACATTGATTTATCGTCATTTTGGCTTTGAGCCGCCGCGAGGGATAATTGCTCGGTAGGTCGTTAAGGCTCGAGATAAGCGAGCTCGTGGAACGGCGAAACTTGACGGACGACGTTTCTCGATGATGGGATTTCGCGTCCTTTGTGCTAAAGCACGAAACCTCAACATACGGCGTTATTAACGCCTCTAAATTCCGAGAACTGGCCCGCGAGACGTGAACGACCCTCGTAATTTCCTCGCGGGATTACGACAACCGTTGATACTTGACGCAACGTTTACGAGCATGCCCCGTTATGTCATTTTCCCGCAAATGTTCTCATTACGTTGTGCGTTTCCGCGCATCGTACGTGTCCGCCGGATGTCCGCGAGTCAAAAGAGCAGTCGGCTTGACATGTTCTGAGCCGAAACAAACGCGATGATTTACTCGCGGAAATCAGTCAGACGGCGGCGTGAAGAATCCGTGACAGTGATGTACGTGCTTTCTCGTTGCCGTCGTTGCGGAGGCTACCTGCCGCTCTCTCTCTCTTTCTCTCTCTCTCTCTCTCTTTCTTTCTCTCTTTCTCTACGCCGGACTTGCAACGACGAGCGACGCATTCCTCCTCGCGTTAGATCGCGATAGCGGATGCAAGTGGCATACCTCTATATCCTTTGTACGCGCGCACGCATACACAGAGAGAAAGAGAACGATAACGATAGGCTTGTATTCGCACTCTTGTCAAAGCCGATACCGACCATCCGTGTCGCTAATCTTTGCGAAACGTAAAATGATCGTAAAAATGATCAATTATATTTGAATCTTTTCTGAATATGAAAAATTTTCACTGAAGTATGATGAATTTTTTTTGAGGTTTGCACCATCGTCGATTATCAACCGCTACAAGAAGAGAATGTTATAGTTGAACATTACTATATGATTTTACAAGACTTAATTTAAATGTTAAATAACGTGGAAATGTATGGATTCTTGATTAACGCAGTGCGTGAGTTTGGAATGATTTTAGTGTTTTTTTTGTGCTTTTCTCAAAACTAGGAGAGATCGCCTAAGTACCTTTTTAGAATATAACAATTCACTTATAATATTCTCTCCATGTAATATCCCAAAGCGTTAAAAATATTGTCGATTCAGCTTTCGACAACTCAATTTGCAAGGAATTTTTTCATTCTGTTGTATATAATTTCATCATATATAATTTCGTTTTGTATATAAATCCCTCATATATAATTTCGTTTTAGGTATGATAAGACGGGAAGATAAAACTTTGATGATTGAGTTTTTAAAAGATGCCGAGATAACGCGAAGAGGCGGCGTTAAAAATTGCGATACGAAGAATGAGCGTGGACCGTAAATAAATTCGGGTCGTGGTGCATTGCAAAGAAAAATCGACATTAACGTTCATGTGGGCATGTACAATGTTGTTTAATGCTCTCAACCAAAATTGAGTCTGGCGAACGATATATCAGAGCGCGCGTCCAGAGCGGCGCGCCAACGTTCGCCTCTTCTTTGGATCGCGAGCCATCCGCCCTGCGGCGAAAACCGGCCACGAAGAACAATGCGAATATATTATGGTATCTGGCATTAAAACAAAGGGCGGGCAGAACCCTTAAGTCTTTTACGACAGTCGTGTGAGACAATGCCAAACCGCGAGCGTGCAACGTAAAAAATGCGAAGCGCTTTAGTCGCAAAGCTTTGAAAATTGTCGCATGCAAATGAAAAGGCATTAATATATTCCGCTGCGGCACGATTCAAATCTTCGCCAATTTAACAAACATATTATGTTACGTTATTAATACAGATAGACATACACGATGTCTGACACAAAATGTCCCATATTTCGTGTACGTGTAGATTATCATCTGTTTTGTATTTAATCAATATAAATGACAGAGAGAGAGAGAGAATTTATGTCTAAACTATTTGTAAAATTTAGCAGGAAGATTTCTCTGTTACGTCGATCCAAGTTAAAACCAGTCACAGTTCTTATAAAAATTGATTAACTTTCTAGACACAAAAAATTCGTCAACTTCATTATTATTTTAAATTTAAACTGGCATTTTCACGATTCTCCCTGGACTAGCAAAAAAAAATGTTTAGTGTCTCTGACGTCTTTTTAATAATATCAAATTTCGACAGATTTGCAAGTCGGGAAATTCGAGACCCGTGTCTTCCTTGCTCCCTGCACATTTCTCTGATTACTCGAGCGCCCTTAATCCTCGGGCAATCTTGCGGGATGCCGTAGAAAGTTACGTTCGTGGCGAGACACGGTGCGAACATTTTCGTGACAACAAACGCTCCTCATCTCGATCGTTTTTATCACAACCGGTGCACTGACCGGTGTATATATTCTTTCACCAATTATATTCTGTGCTTTTTCTTGACCATTCTGACTAAACCCCTAAAAGGCCGTTAGCTTTCTCGAGAGATGTCTCGCTGTCTCTCGAGATATCAAAATTGTACGCATTCTTGTTGCGGTAAATCTTTCGTCGTGTCCGACACGTCGTATTAATTGCAAAAGATATCGATTTTTCATTGATTCAAACGACCGTCCCAAAACTTCAATTCGGGGAATTAATTTCGCGACGAACAGGACGAAGATAGTTCCGTAAGGAGGAAGGGCGGTTTCGGCGAAAGGAAGGAAAAGATTGTTCCTTAATTAGCAACGACTACGAAGGGTTCGTTGAGTGGCCGTCTACGTTGACCGCACCGGGTGCGGGTGTTTCCTGTGAAACGCAAGACTCCTCGCAGTCCCTTTTTCCGGTAGGTATCTTGAAATTTTTACAGGGGACATAAGAGAATCCGGTCGAGCGAGTCTTCCGTTTCGAGTCGAGACAAACCGACGTAGACGACTGACCGCTTTTTCACTGTCGTGTAATTTCAATCGCAACGTCGACGCGGTAAGAATTGGCGATGGTCTTTTAGGGGTTTAGTCGGAATAGTCGTAAAAAGCGTAGAATATAATTGAAAGAATATAAAGTATACGGAAAAAAAGATTTCACTGCCGCGGCTAATAATAATTTATTGAAAATTGTTGCTGTAACCAAAACTTTTAAGTTTAATCTACAATGTGTTCTTTGCTTCCTGCTTCTTTCTCTCTTTCTGACTCAAACCTTGAAGCTTAAAGCTTGATTTACCGTGTGTTTATTTGCTTCTTCTTTCTTTTTCTTTATCTCTTTCTGACTCACACCTTAAGCCTTAAACTAAAAAAAGACAGAACAGAAACGTACAAAGAGCTTTAAGCCTGATCTACAATATGCTTTTTGCTTCCTGCTTCTTTCTCTTTATCTCTTTCTGACTCACACCTTAAGCCTTAAACTAAAAAAAGACAGAACAGAAACGTACAAAGAGCTTTAAGCCTGATCTACAATATGCTTTTTGCTTCCTGCTTCTTTCTCTTTATCTCTTTCTGACTCACACCTTAAGCCTTAAACTAAAAAAAGACAGAACAGAAACGTACAAAGAGCTTTAAGCCTGATCTACAATATGCTTTTTGCTTCCTGCTTCTTTCTCTTTATCTCTTTCTGACTCAAGCCTTAAGCTTTAAGCCAGAAAAAGATAGAAGACAAGAAACAGAACGCAAAGAGCATATTGTAGATTGTAGATTTTTAGGCTTGAAGCTAGAAAAAGACAGAAGACAAGAAATTATTATCTTTTAACAAGTAGCCGAGAATTTGTGGCATTGACCTTGCAACTTCAGGAAATCTTGTTCGATTTTCTCGCAGTACGATGTACAGAATTACGCCACGCGCGAATGAGGAAGGACTCGTTGCTCGCCCGCTCGTTCATTATTATTTTATGTTTCATTTTCCCGCGCAACGGTCCCGCGGTACCATCACGTGTTGTTCATATTGACCCACTGCTACGCAGCACCTGGCCAGGTGCACCGGGTCTCCTTCACCTTCCTTCTCTCTCTCTCTCTCTCTCTCTCTCTCTCTCTCTCTCATTCTAGCTAGATGCGTATGTATGCTTCGCGAAGCGTAAAGCAGTCCGGCAACGGACATGTGCAGACCGTTTTATACATCGAGTAAAATGGTACGCGCGAGTAAGCTACGCGTGCCACCGCGTGAAATATTCGTGGCACACGACGAATTGGAGGTATTTGCATTGTTAATTTAGAGCTGGTTGATTTGGTTGATAACACTTCGTTACTGACTCCACAAAGAACACGACGCTTCAAGCGTTAATGCTCAATTTCTTCACCTCCGGTTAACTTTACCTGCCTATTTATTCTATTGGAATTGACCAATCATATTTATGGTTGGCTAGAATTAATCAATCACGGTTAATTATCTGCCAGTTATTCTATTGGAATTGACCAATCATATTTATGGTTAGCTAGAATTAACCAATCACGGTTGACATTTAACTGATAAATAAATAAAGTTAACCGGAGGTGAAGAGATTGGATATAAGAGATCAAACGGAAAATATATATTCTTTCTCTGTATTTAAAAGAATTGGATATTGCGCGAGATAGTCGAGACTGATTCGTGGAATGGATATAACGAATAACTAATATCTTTCTCGGAATTATATTAGAGAAAGATTAATCTTTTGCAGAAGTGCGGATCACTCTTCTTTTAAAATAATCTTTCGCCATACTCCTGGAATTCGGAGGATATTTTCTGAGAACGCGTTGAGCTCCGTCGTACATCCTTATATTCGATACGAACTCGGGGTCACGCGATCGATAGCTATCGATATTGCAATTCCTCTCTCTTTTCATCCACCCCTTCAACTCCGTCTCTCTCTCTCTCTCTCTCTCTCTCTCTCTCTCTCTCTCTCTCTCTCTCTCTCTTGTGTGTACTCTCACATATATACATCGTCTATAACGAGTTGCAAGCAACGGCGAACAAACCTTCTCTCGATCCCACGATCGTCCGCTCGTCGTCCCGATAAAAAGACCAGGAATGTCTCGATAGCCACCGATAAACGCATTAAGTCGACTGCCTCTGCGCAACCCTTTACTTCTTGACAATGGTCCCCCTTAAAGGCACCGTCCAGCTTCTGCGAATCGTGACGTAGACTGGATGTGCAATTGGATATTACCGAGAAAACTCAGCGGGAAAGATTCTGCAGATTTTAACGACAAATAATCCATCCCTCGAAGTAACACATATACACATCTTAGGTTTTCTAATTTTACAAGACATCTTCTCACAGCAACTCCGATCGTACTTTTCTCGTCGTAGATCGCACGATTGAAGATTGTTAGGTGTAATTTGATACTTATAAATACATTTATCATGTTAGCTAAGTTAGGGATTGCACGCAGACGCGCAGGTGCTTATTTTCCGTGGTTGAACAAGACAAAAATGACGCATTGCGTATCCTCCCAAAGATGAGAGGTAAACTTATGATTACGAGGACCTCTTGGCCCTATACGAGATCCCAGTGCTTGTGCGAGAGAACGAGCTCGTGACTCGATATATCGATAAACGCATTAAAGCGCACGATGATGCACGATGATGATCGTACCTGCGCGCCGTGCGATCAAATTCCTGCAAAGAGTAATATGCCGCGTTGAAACGCTAGTCGGTAGTATCCACTAATTATGCGATATTAATCGCACAGATGGTAACGCCGACGGCGACTGTGCGCGGTAGAGCGATTATTTAACGATAAATTCCTTCCGGTTGCTTTGTATCAATCGAACCTGTTGAAATCTGCTTGCGCTGTGACAAATTTCAGACAAATTGCACCGGAAAAGAAGGAGAGATAGGAACGGTAGAAATGCACTAAATGTTTTTATATCTCGGAATTTTATCATCTTCGAGCAAATAAATCAATTTGCTATTTAATACGCTGTAAAAACTGATGTTAAATTTAACATTTCATGTGTCCCAAATCATCCACTCTCATTTATGTGTAAATTTAACACAAAAGAAATGTGGTAAAAGATAACACGCATAATATGTAAAAAATCAACACAAGAATTTAACACTTGAATACCGTCAGGAATCACAGTTTGTGTTAAATTGACATGTGTATAATGTTAAATTAACTAAAATAAAACGTTACTTTAATATTTGAGAGAAGTATTAATCTATGGTTTTGATGAAATAAAAATGTTAAATTGACATAATCTATGTCTGACATGTTAAATATATCAATTTAACACAACCTGTGGTTCTTAACGGTATTCAAGTGTCAAATTCTTGTGTTAATTTTTTCCATATTATGCGTGTTACTTTTTAACACATTTGTTTTGTGTTAAATTTACACATAAATGAGAGTGGATGATTTGGGATATATGAAATGTTAAATTTAACACAGTTTTTACAGTGTACATAAATAGAAAGAAGAGACATAAAATACTTATGGGTTGTATCATCGCTCGCGTTTACTCGTAAACGCGATGAGAACCGTAAAATATCAGGTGCTTCAAGTCAGCACATTACAACTTGTTGTACAGCGCACGATTTACTCTGTATACGATAAGATTCTCTTTTCTAAATGCTTTTCATTACACGCTGATACTTGAAACATTTTGACGAGTATATAGTCGTTAAACAAACAATAAAAAGTTATTGATAGTTCGTAAAAAATGCTTGCTACTAGCACGACATCAAGACGATGGAGACCGAGATGTCCGTACTATAAACTCGTAAGAGAGAAATATTGCAGCTTGTACCTGCTGCAGTCACATAAGGCATCGCCACCGATAAACTGCTTCAACGAAAGCGCTCTTTGAGGCGTTCCCGATAATGAATGAAACATTAAGATACGACGACAATAGATAACTTTTCAAGCCAACCAGAGTCGCACCGATCAGACAACAGAAGTTCATCACTCGGGTCTTAATCAGTGAGAACTTTTTGTGACACGTACGACAGTTTCTTTAAGTGAGAAGAATCACGACTGATTTCATCAGTCGGCCGACATTATGGACGTTACTTTCGGTGACGTTTATGGACATTCTAAATATGAATCTTACGAGAAGCAATTCTGAAAGCTGTGAAACTTGTAAAAACGACTCAAAAGTCACCATAGACGAGGATGAATAGTTTGCGTGTCCGACTGCATATTTGTTGCCTGTGCAGTTTTTGCCTCGTCCTGAGTCCCTTGACTCGTTTATCTGCACGGATATGCAGGTAGCGACATTAAGATACTGAAATATATAAGTCTTCATAAGAAAGTACAGGTGTTCTTCGTATCGTGGCTTCTTTCTTTTTTTTTTTTTTTTTTTTTTTTTTTTTTTTTTTTTTTTTTTTTTTTTTTTTTTTTTTTTTTTTTTTTTTTTTTTTTTTTTTTTTTTTTTTTTTTTTTTTTTTTTTTTTTTTTTTTTTTTTTTTTTTTTTTTTTTTTTTTTTTTTTTTTTTTTTTTTTTTTTTTTTTTTTTTTTTTTTTTTTTTTTTTTTTTTTTTTTTTTTTTTTTTTTTTTTTTTTTTTTTTTTTTTTTTTTTTTTTTTTTTTTTTTTTTTTTTTTTTTTTTTTTTTTTTTTTTTTTTTTTTTTTTTTTTTTTTTTTTTTTTTTTTTTTTTTTTTTTTTTTTTTTTTTTTTTTTTTTTTTTTTTTTTTTTTTTTTTTTTTTTTTTTTTTTTTTTTTTTTTTTTTTTTTTTTTTTTTTTTTTTTTTTTTTTTTTTTTTTTTTTTTTTTTTTTTTTTTTTTTTTTTTTTTTTTTTTTTTTTTTTTTTTTTTTTTTTTTTTTTTTTTTTTTTTTTTTTTTTTTTTTTTTTTTTTTTTTTTTTTTTTTTTTTTTTTTTTTTTTTTTTTTTTTTTTTTTTTTTTTTTTTTTTTTTTTTTTTTTTTTTTTTTTTTTTTTTTTTTTTTTTTTTTTTTTTTTTTTTTTTTTTTTTTTTTTTTTTTTTTTTTCCGAAGAAAGCGGTCGATCGTCTACGTCGATGAAGGTCAAGACTCGGAAAATAGAAAGTAGAACAATCGAGTAGAAAATGTACGGACTATCGTGAAATTGATTCGATAGTTTTCCGTCACCGTGACGGAAAATACAGCTTATGTGCGAGCCAATTGAAACGCGCGTAACGAGAAGAAGCGTGGCACCTTCGCTGTTCTGTCGAGCCCGTACGAAACCGACCAGACGGAAAAACCGAGACATGCGGATCGAGGTATGTTGAGCAGCTGGCGAAGGTACGCCCATAGCTTGGAAGGGCCTGGATGTATAGCTCGTGACCGGTAAGGATGTGGTAGGGTGCGGGGTGGTCGTCGTAACCCTCTTGACGCGGGCGCCATGAGAGGAAACGAAAAATTCGAACCGCCGTGAGAGAGGACGAACGTAATAAGCGAACCCTCTTCTTTAGTGTGTTCGTTTCCTCCCTTCTATACAGCTCGATCGTGCTCGGTCACGTTTTCGCAGCTTGGCAGTTTAGCCAGTTGTTTGGCACGAAAGAACGAAGTAAAGATATCCGCACGTTTGGTGAGGAGACACATGGAGAAACTAAATAAATACGACTAATAAACAAATTTTCCCCGTAACCATATCCAATAATATTTTTTTATAATAATAGAGAGTTGTATCTATAAATAAGATATCTATCTATAAATAAGATATTGTACCTATAATAAGAAGTTGAAGAAAAATTCGTGGCAAATAATTGCAGCAATAATGCATCTTTCATGCACGAACACACAAGACGTATCGGCATTTCACAATATAAAGGGTGACAAGGTAGCGGCATGCGCGCGAGTGAATACAAAGCGGACTGCGTAAGCGCATCTCGTTACTACGTGTCGAATTTCATTGTCACTTGCTCAAGCCGTTACTCGACTGTCGCACAACGAACGCCGTCGATTATGCCCAACAAGCTTAGTAAATCGCGTAAAGAAATAATTTGCTTCTCGAACAGGAACCTTATTTTCGAAAAATATCGCATACGACATTTCTATGAAAAGCTATAATTCATATTATGTATATCATAGCTTTTTATCAAAATATTTTATACGGTATTTTTCAAGAATACGGCTCCTGATCTTTGGTGAAATTTTAATGAAATCAATAACATCGAGTATCTCGTAGGCAACGTTCGGCTGCGTTCGGAAACGTCACTCGAGTACTCTTCCTCTCTTTTTATCTCACTCTTGTATCTCGCTCACTCCAACGTAACGGGTACACTTGGATGACGTTTCCGAACGCAGCTTAATTCTTAAATTCTTGCGACTTGGTGCATCGAACTCCAGAAGCTTCTTAAAAGTAAGGAAACGGTTTTCCATTCTTCCGCTCTTTTCTACGTTTCCAGCATTCTTTTACAGAACGGAGACTCCGTAGGATGCGGTACTGCTCGATGAATAGGTAATTAGTTGGAGTTTCTTCTTCACACAATGTCCCTTTCTTGACGCCAAATTTGTTCCTAGTCGATATTCGGATATAATCAGCCGCCACATTTTTGTTTGCGCGTCAGCATTCTTATGCACATACGTTGTTTGCCGTGCATCTAATGCAAGGCAACGGGAAAAGGAGTCGAGTGTACACAGAGACGTGAAGGTCGGAGAAATTCGACACGAATGAAGATCGAATTCTCGATGGAGATTTGCATAATCGCGCTGTAATTCATGATAACGCGACCTGTCGATCGAATGTCGTCGCGATCAGCGTTCTAGAATGGAAGCTCACCGTCAAATTTCCTGCATTTCGTGCTCATTTAATTTACAATTTGTTAAACTCACTTTGGAACATATGACGCATACATTTTTTTAGCAGGTAATGTTGGAAAAATATTGAAATTACATTTAAATTATTCTCACGATGTGAGAATAATTCTCTCTTCGTGCATACACCGCTTATACTTTGAAACGCCTGTTGACATGAACCATGTCAGCATCTACTTGATATTCCCCTATCTTCATCGATTTTCTCATGTATTTAAATCACGTTCAACGTGATCTCGACATTTATTATTCTTATCTGTAGATAAGTTCGCTCATTAGAGCGCGTGCAAGAAACGGAAAACGACTAATATCCGCTTCGTCCAATTTTTCCGGACACGGAAAACGTATTATTCGGTAGTCGATATACTGATCGATCGGGAAAAGAAGCGGATTTGTCGTACATCAATTATGCAATGAATGGACAACCCGTGAATGACTGTCGCGGCGCGAGAATCCCGTCTACTTCCGGCGGAGATATGAATTGGGAGACGCGTTTTAATCTCTCCAGAATTTTATCTTGCATAGTAACAACCGCTTGCTCTCCGGTTGTTAAGGCGTTAGAACCTTTTAACCTTTCCGTGAACAGATAGCACAATGTGTGGCGTCAGGATAAATGCACCTAAAGTCAGCCGTGCGCCGCGCACAGATTTATTGCACTCCCGTGTAAATAACAGACTGCACAACAGTACTCCTTGTCTACCTGTTCGCACATACCTGACTTTTTGTCATTATAATCAACAGTGACGAACGGTTCTATGCGCAGGAACGTATCCTACGCTATTCGACTCGTTTGTTATTTTCAAGCAAATTGTATCTTTGTCGAACAAATCCCTGTGCCAAATCTGATACGCGCGTTTACTAAAATATGGTAATAAATCAAAGACAAAAAACATACTCAAAAAACATGCACACAATTTCAAGGTAATTTGAATTTTCATAAACAATAACAAAATGTAAAATTTCGTAATAACGTGTACGTAAAAACACCTCTACATTTATCGCATTTATGCGAAGAAATTCGCCTTCTCGGGGCGGCGGGATGAAAATCTACGGGGATCTCTTCGCGGCTTCGAAAAACGAGTTTTATAATTTCCTCGGGCGCTCTGTTCCCGCTCCGGCTCGATTATGCTTGGTGCTTGTGACCAGGCAGACCAGGGCGGCGAGCAGGATGGCCAAGAGAGACAAGATTACCAGGCAAAGGCGTACACACTAGTGAAAGAAAAGAGAGAGAAGGAGAGAGAGACACGGAGAGGGTGGAAAAAGCGCGGTGCTAAAGGAGAAAAGAGAAAAGGTTGCTCCCGCACACACAAGCAGCTCTGAGCGAAGTTAGGGACGAAAGAATGTACAGAGCAGCTGCCCCTATCCCCATGGGTTTACTTTCGAAACCCTGGCTGAATGGCGTCTAGCAAAAGATAGTAATCCAATACGCTGCGAGAGGGAGTGAGATGCACAACGGGAGGAAGAGGAGGAAGAGAAAGACCGATCGAACGAACAAGGACGAGGAGAGAAACCTCCCCTGCTTAGAACGACAGGGCTCGGTGGTGCGGCAGCTGTGCGACGCGAGTCCTTTTTGTCGAGGCGCGACCGCTTTCTTTCCTTTATTCTCCTTTATATTTTCTGTCTCTCTTTTCCTTTTTTTCTTCAGTCAGTCGACGCCCCCCGTCGCACACGCACTCTTATCTGCGACTCGGGGGCGATTCATGTCGTGTGCGATTATTACGATGAATTATAAGAGAAGCGCACGACCAGGCTCGGAATTGCCCGGGAAAGACGCACGATAGCTTCGATCGGAACAAAACATCCATTGGCCGCGTTCAACAGAGAAACTGCTTTGCAACTATTGTAAAATTCGTGAATCTGATTGGAGTATGCTCTTAATTTTGATTGAATCCAAGAGCAAGTACCAATCAGATTCACGAATTTTACAACAGTTGCAAAGCAGCTTTCTCTGCTGAACGCCATTATAACAAAAACGAGAAACAAGGAAAGATGAACTCGATTTCATACACCATGCATCGTTGCACATGCGCTATCAATCTATGCAACGTGGGCTTGCTTGCTCGACGAGGTATCACCCGGTCGGAAGGCATTGTAAGAGATTACCACAATTATAGAGAGATGTTCGCGCGCGTACTTCCCGCTTTTACACGGATGCATACGTGTATGCGTGCGTGTATGTACACATCTGTAAATGTCTCCTCCAGTGCGCCAACTGGCAGAAATACTCGACGAATAGCAAGTCATCGTTTCAAACGATTCTAACGTCGCATTATTAACCGCGCATTCTTACCGCGATATGATGCTTATCGCTGTATCACGTAGTTTATCTCTGCATAGATTATTTACTATACAACTTGGAGCGCGTCTGGCTAATGCACGAAAAGCTCGATCCCGAATCCCGAATCCACTCGGAATCAACTTTGCGTTCTTCTGTTTGAATTTTTTTTTTATTTAGGTGCTAATCTAACCCCCAAATTTTTGCGTGTAAAACGACATAAAGAGATAAAAATTCGTGTTTCCAAAAATTAGTACGTCTATTAACACTAGAAGGACCAAAGTAGCCAATTTGGCTTCTCGCAAAATTCAAACAGCTATAACTTTTTTCAATTTCTCTTCCATGTGATAACTTCTTGTGACTTTTCATCATAATCTTAATTTTGGTAAATAAAAAATTTAATTACACAAAATGATGTATTGAATTTTTATTTAATTGTCTACCTAAAAAGACCGTTGGAGCCAATTTGGCTCCCTTATTTCTGATATTAACAAGTTTTATGACTTTAAACAGATACATATGTATAAAAATATTTATTTATCTATTTAAAGTCATAAAACTTGTTAATAAGATCGTAAAACATATATGAATGCAATATCAGAAATAATGGAGCCAAATTGGCTCCAACGGTCCTTCTAGGTAGACAATTAAATAAAAATTCAACACACCATTTTATGTAATTAAATTTTTTATTCACCAAAATTAAGATTGTGATGAAAAGTCACAAGAGATTATCACATGGAAGAGAAATGGAAAAAAGTTATAGCTATTTGAATTTTGCGAGGAGCCAAATTGGTTACCTTGGTCCTTCTAATGTTAATTAATATTTGTTCGATAGGCATGATGTTTCAAGTATCATCGTGCTCGAGTCTTTCCCACTGGCCGATTACTCTTTTGTATAGCGAAACAACGAACAATAGAGTTGCACTAAGAAACAGGGCACAGCGTACAGTGTTGCATAAATTTTCGCAATATTTCGTAGTAGCGATTCAAGGCACGCAATTCGCCACGAAGCTAATTCGCCGTGAAACGTGTCCGTTGAAAGATCGAAAGGAATTTTTCGTACACCTTTACGGTTCATTTCCATAAACCCGACACAGCTAACGCTAATTTCGCTTTTGATGTCGAGTTTCTTGAACCTCGAGTTAGCCGCGTATATACATATATAAATATATAGATATTCGCGAATAGAACGCGGTAATTATTCGTGGGCAAAGGCAGAAGGGTCACTTTGGCGCCTTTTGTCAAGCCGCGTCGTTGCCTAAATTATGCGCAATCCCGCTTCCAATCTCCTTTTCTCGGAAACGGAGGTTGTCGATGGGACACGAAAATTTCTATCCGGTTAGGTTCAGAGAGAGAGAAAGAGAGGAACGGGTAAAGGAACTTGCCGCGCGCGAACGGATCGACATCCGGACGCGGCGGCTGTTGCTAGTCGGCCGGATTCCGCTACGTCATAGCCCATATGACTAGCTGGCCGCGTGACCCACGCCACCCTCCCTTGGATCCCTCCTCCAGTCAATCCAGAATTATTAGTCACTTCTGGATTGGCGATACTAATAGACGTATCATGAGAAACCGGCAAGTGGTCGCTGAGTGGACCGCGAGTCGATTTTCGCACCATTGAATCAACGACGCTTCTCTCGCGCGTTTCAATGATTTCTCTCTCAGTTTTCGCTGCGACTTTAATTTCTTCTCTCATACGTCAGAAACGGCAACCAATATATCGCTAATGTCGACTTTTGTAGGCGTAACAGCTGTAGTGGGGCGTGATTTGCGGATTAGAATAAAAATCGCTCGTCCCGAATTATCAGTGACGAAAACGTGAGAACGGTTGGTCACGGGACCGTTTATGCAAATTCCTTTTTACCTGAGCGATTTATTCGCCTTGAAAGAGGCGGCATTAGTGACCGGGAATTGGAATAAACGTATAAAATTTGATGCATCGCTTTTGCAAGGGTAGAGTCGAATCGTACTTTCGTCAGTGTCTAGCAGCTGCTGTGCTACTTAATGCGAATTTCTGCCGTCGCAGACAGCTGCGGCACGAATGTAATGCGCGTCAGAACTAAGGGTCGGCTTTATCCGCGCAAGATCGTGGAAATTTTAGTTTGTAAAGCCGCAAAGTGAATAAATACAAAGTGCCGCAACGACTTGCACATGACTTACAATCATACGCGCGCTATTTGTTAATTTCGCCAAATAATCTGGCATATTACTTGAACGATTCTCCAGTTACTTTTTCATTAAATAACCTTTCCAAACGACAGATTCTTTCTCCATCGATGTCTCGAGAAGGTATCAGTGTACGTGTGAAATTGCCGCGGACTCTCCCTGAGCGAGAGTCCGAGTCTGGCATATTTACCGAAGGAAGTTGGCCGTTTGGCGCCAAACACTGACAGCTTGGACACGTGGATGCCTTTGGCGCCAAATACCGCGAGGTGACGCGTACTCGTCGAGGCGCATACGTTTGCTGATTCGGTAAGGCGCGCTCGTGAAGGGAAAACGAGAAGGACGTCGTCGTCCCCGACAGCTGTCAGCGACCGCGGAATTAAGGTGGGCCCGGCGCGGTCGGTGCGCGAAATAGGAGACCTACGGGACGAAGAAAGGAGCCGAAGAAAGGAAGGGTGGGGGGGCCTCGGAGACAGAGATGAGCGGGTGGACTCGCGTCGTCTAGACGACGAGCAACGGGTCGCGTATCTCTGTCCTACTCTATATTTTCTACCGCTCTCTGTCCTCCCAGCCACGTTCTCAGACTTCCCTCTCGCTTCCCTCGTTCGCCCCCTCCTCTTCCTCCGCTTCACTCCGCATCTGTCGCGTCCCAAGTGGCCCTCTCTTTCTCTCCTCCCGCCCCTCTCCGCCACTCTCTCTCCGCCGTGGTCTTCATATAACTCTTTCTCCTTCGCTCCCCGGCTCTCCTCTCTCCGTCCTCGACGTGCCTTCCGTCCTCGGGCCGGACGGGCCGACCGTGCCCGCGGCTGACTGGCTGGCCTCCTCGTGGTCCATAAGAAAGAGCGAGAGGTCGGTTCTTGTTGCTATGCAGCGATCGGCAGAGATCAGTGAGAGGAGCAAGAGGGAGAGAAAGAGGAGAGAGGAGGCAGCCGCGCCGAAACGAACGGGAGGGCGACCGCTACGATTATTATTCGCGGGCCAAATAACCAGTGCGGCCCGCCAGCGAAGAGACCGCGTGCTTCGCCGTTGCTGCCCGACAACTTTTTTTTTTTTTTATTGCCTCCACTACCTCCTTCTTCTTCTCCTCTTCTCCCTCTCGCGGTTTCCCGTGTGTATGCACGCAGATGTATACCCGGGGTCTGCAACGAAACGTTGTTTTGTCGTACCAAGTTGACACATATCCACGCGTTCACTTGTGATCCTCTCTAAGAGGGTAGGTTTTCCCTCTCCTCTTTAAATGTGCAGCAACTGATGATATATTCACAAAATATGGAGAAGATATAAATGTCTTTGAGGAGAAAAAAATGATTGGTGTCTCGTTATTATACACTGTGCACAATAGATAATATTCTTGCACGCGGCATAAAATAAGCGCGCCACCAAAGAGGATCGTCCAGATGAGAACGACCACCCCGTATATACGAGGAATAAGATTCGGCGATCATCGGCACCGGGTAGAGAAAGATATGAGGGGAACAGAGACTGGCGTTCAGCCAGCACCACGCAGCATATCTCTGGACACCAGGGGCTCTGATGACGTAAACGTTGTTTACTTTCAAGTCTTCCCTTAGCAACAGGTCGCCTTCCGCGGTTCCGACACCGGAGGACGCCGATCCGAGGTAGAGAAGGAGATGAGAGAAAGAGAGAGAGAGAGAGAAAACACGACCTGGGTCTCTCGGTCGATTCACAAGGTCTCGAAAGTTTCGCATACAATTTCCCCTTCTTCGGGTGATCCCCTCTGCATTTCTCTTTTGCGAAATTAGGATTTCTCCGTTCAATTTTTGCTCTTTGTGTTATGCAAAAATATCACAAGTTTCACGAGAGTGATTTTAATCTTGACTTTTACAGCCAGATATGTGTTCGCAATTGTTTTAATTCTGGAACGATATTTCTTTAGATTGTCGCACCGTAATTTTGCAACGCTCGCATCTCTGTGCGAATTCATAATTTTTGCCTCCTCTAACATGTTGACGCATCGGAAAATGACGTTATATTCAACTATTCGAAAGTGAATGCTCATTACGTAAGTATACATCGCGAAACGATCTTGGACCAACCTGCAACGTCTCAAGATTTGAATCATTATATCAACGTGCATGGCAACGGTCGTGTGTGCTTGCGGAGATGCGCAATTTTACGTTGTTATCGTTTGGTCATCGACTCGCGGTACCCCATAATAAAGATCTCCGTTCCATCGGGCGTCTCATCTCTCTCTCTCTCTCTCTCTCTCTCTCTCTCTCTCTCTCTCTCTCTCTCTCTCTCTCTCTCTTTCACCCT
>NW_022639576.1:517914-520414 GCF_010583005.1 Odontomachus brunneus | reverse complement strand
ATAAATGATTATATTTCATATTAAAATAAAAATTGTTTTTTTATCTCTTTTTGTTAATTTTTTATTTTTTAAAGCACCTAGAAAAAAGATATCCCCATTGTATCACCTAGAAAAAAGATATCCTCACTCTCCCCTACTCCTTTGTTCATTACATTCTAAAGATGACACGACTAATAAGAAAATGACAAAGAGCTCAAATAACAAAATAGCTTGTATCTTAGAAGATATTAATCTTAGGACCCATGTTAATTAGACCTTTTCTTCTTGTTTTGATCAATACTACCCGCTATCCAAATATATGACCCTTTTTTTTCAACACCCTGTATATATATATATAAAATAATCTTAAATAAAATTTAAAATAAAAAAAATAATCAAAACTTAAACTGAAAAAGTTTTTTATTAACTCAGAGTATTCCATTTTTTGGATTCCATATCCAATTGAGATACCGTTAATTTCTCTCCAAAGCGCGGATGATCGATAGCTGACAAATTGTCGTGACAAAATATAATTTGTCTCACATTCTCTGAGGTATCACATGTAAGACGCATGTGCATGTACATGCATCAGCGTATGTGCATGATTCGTATTCGAAATTTCGATTCGAAATTTTCGAATCGAATTTTACTTGATTCGATTAGATTCTAATTCGAATAGTTCGCACATCTCTACCGCCATTGCAGCTTTTACCTTCACTCTGTACGAGCATTTGCAAATAGAAGAGCAGTGCAAAATATGAGAGCTTTATTATATGTCATTATTCACGTTCTTTCAAGAATCCAAAGTTTGACGAACCTCTATTTCGTATTTTGGAGAATATTTAATTTTACCACACCGTACAAGTCTGCTTTTAATCAGAGTTTCGGATAAAATGTCTTCTCTTAAAGATTGAACGGCAGAAAGTTTTATGGATTCGACAGGTTTGATATCACGTGACTTCGCGCAAAAAATAGATAACGCGGTATATCGAGAGAACAATAAATAACGTCGTCGTTGGTATCTAAGTACTTGCTTTTTGCAGCGAGTGTGGATAATAAATGGATATAAGGAGGAGCTCGTATTGCGCGATAAAAAAAATATGTTGCCGCGTGAAACGGGCATCTGCTGATCACTTGAACGGAAGGTGCTCGACGAGATTGTCGGGATAATAGTCTCCCCTGATGCACTCAGCAGCCGCGTGAAGTAATGACGTTGACTGCTAATAGAATAGCGCGGCGATGAAGGCGGCGCGCGATCGTCTGTACGCTTTTATTCTTCAGCGGGTATTCTTGTACGCAGAACGCAGCGATTAAGACCGCCGCTGCCTTAACAACATGGGATCGAATATTAAAGAGCAGCGGAGCGGAAATATCCAGGATTAACGTCCTAAGAAAGAGTGAGAGAGCGGATTTCCCTTTAATTATGAGATTATAAAATGTGCTCACATGTGCATTGTTGGCGTCTTCAAATAAAGATATCTTTTATACGTCGACGTTACTCACAAACCGCAAAGATTTGGTGCAGATGTTAGTGTTTATTTCGTACTAGCTTAAATTGCCCGGACTATCACAAAGTGTGAGGGAGGTGAAATCAAGAGAAGGAAGTGGGGTGTGTGTTCAAGATTCATGATAGCCTTTATTTTTCACAAGACTCTAGAGAATAACTATTCGGTCCAAATCGGTCGAAGAGTTTAGGAGTTAATACACTGAGGGAAAAATTACCTTAAAATTAACAAATATTTCTTTGATGGATGCCATTAACATATTTATTTAAATCTAAATTCTCGTTATTTAAATCAAATATTGTTTACCTGATTTAAGTAAACAATATTTGATTTAAATAAAGAAAATTTAGATTTAAATAAATATGTTAATGGTACCCATCAAAGAAATATTTGTTGATTTTAAGAATTTTAAGGTAAGTGTAGAGAACATGTAAACAGAGATATTCTATTTTATATAGGCAGGGTGTCCCAGAGAATTTTCGAAGCTCTCATGGAGATACAGTACGAATTAAGGTAAACGTAAAAGTCCTATACCATTTTCGCAATAATTATCGAGTTATTAATTAAAAGAGATTGGCGAATGGTCGCTCATGATCATGTATAAATGTTATCTAATTGTTGGCCCTGTATATAGACTTTTCCCGCGAATTGCTCTCTATGCCATACGTGCTGCTATTATCACGAAAGTACACACACGTTGCTGAGAAAAATCATCAATTCACTTTCTCGTCCTTTCATCGAGCGATAAACGAAAATTCGACGAAAGTTGCTGACGTTATCTCACAAACAATTTCGAGACGACCCTTTAGGGGTATCGCACACGACTTTTCCCTCATATATTCTCCCTTTTATTATCACGTATCTTATCACTTTCCCGCGGGGTTATAATTTATCAAAGACATGAGTTCGCAAGAGGCCTGTCCTGATCTGTGGACAACCTCTCTCAATGATCGCATACGCTCTCCTTCTGGAAAAAGGACGGCGAAGATGCAGATATATATATATATATATATATA
>NW_022639576.1:508844-517592 GCF_010583005.1 Odontomachus brunneus | reverse complement strand
ATATATATATATATATATATATATATATATATATATATATATATATATATATATCTGCATCTTCGCCGTCCTTTATATATATATATATATATATATGTGTGTGTGTGTGTGTTACGCATAAAACGTTCGTACACACGATGCAAACCGGATTGCACAGTACTCAGAGAAGCTATTCAGATAGCGACACATTATAGTTTATGCGGCATGAGAAGCTCAATAGAATTGTAGCCGCGTCTAATAGAAGATCAGGCGACAGCGAACGGCCTTGTGCGGAATGTCGGTCGGACGCGAGTGTACTCTTATTCCCGTTAATTGTAATTGGAATCCACCGGATGTTATATTCATACCGGTAATCCGCGAGTAATCGGAGCATTCGACGCGCGTCTGTGCGGCGTGTCGTGATTCATCGAGTTGTCGATGTTGTGTGAATGATGCGACAATTTATAGAATTTATAAAAATCATATTTTTTCTTTTTCATTTTTCTTTATACGTGTAACTTAAAATAGATGTATAGAAAGTTGAACAATTGATTGCTATAACGATTTATAAAGAATTATTCAGGTTATTACAAAGTATCAAGGGGATAGAATTAGGGGGGGAGGATAGGATGTCCACACGGAAAAAAATAATTTGCTGCAGCAGCAAACTAATTTGCTACATACGCACAGTTAAATATAATTCGCTGTGTTAGCTACTTTTTTTTTGCTGCACACGGAAAAAAGGTTTGGTTAAATTAACCAAATATCTGATCGAATATAAACGATCCAGAAATTCTGATTGAAGTAATCCGAACTCTGTTTAAGCCAACCAAAAATCTTATTAACTTGAACAGAATTCGGATTACTTCAATCGGAATTTCTGGATCGTTCATATTCGACCAGATATTTGGTTAATTTAGCCAAACCTTTTTTTCCGTACAGGAACCTATTTTTTTGCTATGATAACAAGAAAATCTACTACGGCAAAAAAGTGACTAACATAGCAAATTTATTACAGATGAACAATTAAACATAATTTATTGTTTTAGCTACTTTTTTTATTGCAGGAGCAGATTTTCTTGTTATCATAGCAACTGACTCCTGCAGCAAAGAAAAAATAGCTAATACTGTAAATTACACAAAAAACTGATGTGTTAAATTTAACATATTTCATGTGTCCCAAATCATCCACTCTCATTTATGTGTAAATTTAACACACCAGTTTTTACAGTGTATGTTTAGTTGTCCATATATAGCAGATCTTTTTTTTCCATGCAAATTTCACGTAGCCTATTTAAAGTGTATTTTCGAAAATATCGAGAAACAGATATTTAGCGTTTGGACAAGACATTGACAATTGGAATGTTACTGGAAACCGATCAATAAGGTTTTCAAAAGCTACTCGTTGACACAGTCTCGTGCAGGTTTGTAAAATAAGCGATACTATCAACCGGGAAAAAGGCACACGCCGAGAATGACTTAGGTGTGAGCGAACCGGCACGTCCGTTAATAGTCGTAATTGGAAACTGTTAGATAGGTGCGCCGTTAACGCATAAGCCGTAAGTAATGTTAGAGCCGGCGCTAGTCGCGAGAGATAAAACCGGCCTGCGCGGCCTTAATCGCGTCCAACGCTCGATAACCTTTACCTGAAGTGACGTCCTTCGACGTCCGGTTGCTTCGTTCATTCATGAAGTCACTTACTGCCTCACTGAATGAAAACATTTATCGCGCTCCGAATGCGTTCAATAAGTCGGTCAAAGGATTTCCGTAGGCGTGTTCGCATTAATGACGAGAGCCTCACTTTACGTGGCTAATAAGCGTTAAAGAGACTGCAGCAGAGACTCGCTTCCTTTAAGACTCCTGATCACCGCGGCTATACTGGATTGATGACGTCAGAAGCGAGGAAAACTATATCTAAAACTTTTGCAAATGCGCAGTTAATTAAAAAGTTATTAAAATGACATTAAAGAATTATAATATAATTTATTTACAGATTACTGCGATTTTGTCAATCCAACCGCTTTTATTCCCAGCGTAGGAAAAAATTGCTCGTCTGTTTACATTATTAAGGGAATGCTGAAGCTGAAAACTTTACCGACAGAACACTGACATTTTTCTGCAAAGTTTACGTCCTATTGGTTACACAGAATTACAAATGCTTTTACGGAATGAAAGTACGTGCAAAGATAAATTGGAGCATTGCTCGATATGTGACAAAAACGAATAAAAAATTTTTAATGTAAAATCTCAATCTGTCAGTTAGCGTAATTTTTGCCTAATCCAAAAGCTCCGCAGCTTGTACATACCGAAAGTGTAGATGCTCCAAACAGAAAAATTTTGAAGAACATTGTTCTACCTTTGCATCTGCATTTGGAAGCTTAAAAATATCGAAAAAGTTTGCAGAAAGATTTCTACACATATACTTATGGTTAGATTTTCCATTGAATATGGCAAAGTAACACATATTCATGCAAATTCTATATATAAAGAAATACAAAAAAGAGCGTGATTATGTTAGTGACGATCGTCTCTGCATTATCGACATTGTTCGAGTTCGTCATCGACTCCAGCATCCCCTTAAGTCCGTTTGTTTTCGATGAACTTTGCACTAGTGCAATTAGTTAGAGAGAAAGTATACTTTCTTTCACTCTAACTTATTGCAATAGTCCACTTTATGAATCTGATGGTTTATCATTTTGCCATTTACAATCATGTCGTCGCCGTCAACGCGGAGTTCTCGGCTGGCTGATCAGGAACGTACAGCGTCTCGTCTCGTAGTCAGCTGAATCGGTCTTTTGGCACAGGCAGGCAAAGTCTGTTACTCGTACCCATGGAACACCCACCTTACGTTTTTATCCGCGTCTCATTATCGAATCGTAGTCGTTAGCGCTCCCCGACTCCGACCCCAACGTACCTGCTTGCTCTGTCTACCTACCCCGAAGAGGATATTCGACGGAGGTACCACTAATTGAGTCCGATGCGATTAGGCGACGATCTCGTGGCCGGTTTAACGATCCTTCGCTCAGGACTAGATATTAGGGGTTTGTAATATCCAAGATACGAAAATTGTGCCGTTATTATTCAGCTGTCGTCGAGTCATCTTGATGAAAACGCGGCACTATTTCTCAGCATTTTCGACACACATGATACTCCCAAGATACGTTTACTCGAAAAAAAAATTAATCTCATCCTTAGCGGAATCCTCTCGTATACTTTCAAGGAAGACTTCAAGAGGATTCTTCTAAAACCAAAAGGGGAATATTCCAAGTACGATATATTCGTCATCATCAGAAGAGGAATAGTCTTTCGGGGTAAAAGTTTTCGCTTAGAATATTCACGGAAATAATAGTATGATTGTCCCGCATATAAATTTGGTTGCACCAACTGATATTGAATAATCAATATTGAAAACCAAATTTATGTGTGAGTCAATCATATTGTTCTTTCATTGCAGTATTACAGGAAGTAGCAGGGAACTAAAATTCTAACGCCAAAAAGAGAAAAATTCGAACATCCGAAAGAAAAAGAAATTGCGAGACATCGAAATAAAAAATTCTCAGCGGAGCTCTCACATATATGGCTTCAAGAAAATTCTTCTAAAACTAAGAGCCGTTTGTTCCAACTTTTTGGTAAGCTACTTAACAGTTAAATCATGTGTCTATCTTCGTTTTTTTTTCTTCAAATTAGACAAATATATGATTTAACTGTTAAGTAGCTTATCAAGAAGTTGGAAGAATCGGCCCTATGAGGAAATTATTCTAACATTCAGAAGAAAAGAATCGAAGCCATATATGAGAGAATTCCGCTAAGGATATAAAAAATCCTTAGAGTTTCGCGATTTTTCATCTGCGAGATGTATCGAAATTAAACACGCCAGAAAATATAATCCTATCCTTAGGATAGGATCCTTAGGAAATAAAAAATTCTCAGCGGAGCTCTCACATATATGGCTTCAAGAAAATTCTTCTAAAACTAAGAATGAAATTCTCTCATATATGGCTTCGATTCTTTTCTTCTGAATGTTAGAATAATTTCCTCATAGGGCCGATTCTTCCAACTTCTTGATAAGCTACTTAACAGTTAAATCATATATTTGTCTAATTTGAAGAAAAAAAAACGAAGATAGACACATGATTTAACTGTTAAGTAGCTTACCAAAAAGTTGGAACAAACGGCTCTTAGTTTTAGAAGAATTTTCTTGAAGCCATATATGTGAGAGCTCCGCTGAGAATTTTTTATTTCCTAAGGATCCTATCCTAAGGATAGGATTATATTTTCTGGCGTGTTTAATTTCGATACATCTCGCAGATGAAAAATCGCGAAACTCTGTCAACTCAAAAGTTAACGGACAAGCCGCAGCCGGCGACAGGATAATCGTCCTTCATGTCTGTTTTCGTTCTTGCAACGCAATTTCTTCTACGCGCGCGAGCTAATAAAACGCGCAGGATGTAAGTATCGCGCGCCTTCGCCTACGGAAGTGCGTGGGCGTTGAGAGAAGACGGATATGCCCGCGTTGCTCTTCCGTGGACGTACGGGAGGCGGCTGTAGATCGATTTCGAACTGCGGCCACGAGGTACCGCCTTCCTCCTGTCGCAATCTCGCCCGCCAATTTCGCGCGGACCGGTGATTAATATTCAAATTGGCTACACTCGTTTCGCGTCCCGTCCGACAGGTCCCGCCGTCGCTTTGTTTCGCGGAGGTCTTTGCCTTCTTTGCGCGTACCTATGTGCTCCTGGTTTTTTCGGTCACGTTACGCGAATGCAAACAGTAAAAATGGACCATTAGAGACAACGTATAAGATGTTAAAATCTTAATAATGAATAACTTTGCGCCGTCATAACTATCCGTCGTTTCTATCTCTTTGCCGATAACACCTCGCGCAATCACGGAATGTACACGGAAAAAGCGGTTGAAGTTACTAAAATTCTGCTAAAGTTAGCCAGAAATGATGTTAACTTCAACATTCTGACAGCTTCAAGCGGAATTTCTGTTTTATACTTCATCAGAAACTTGATTAAGCCAATCAAACTTTTTTCTTCGTATACGATATTCGACTTTCGGATTGCAACTTCGGATAAGGAGTCAAGATCAAGGATTATACTTGACGTGTGAATTTTCGCATCGAAATCCAATTTCACCGGTGAATTCGAATTTCGAAATTCCTGTCGTCAGTCAGAACGCGACGGCGACGTCGCGAATCGCGCCGAACAAAAACGAGAAGCCATGCTAGACGAGAGACGAGTCGTCGTTAACGAAAAAGCGACCAACGTCACCAGCCGCCGTTCACCCGCGGCCGCGACGACGGCGCGGAGGAGAGGATCGTGGCCGGAGAAAACGACGCGTGGTCGCTGGCAGCTGGAGAGGGGGAGAACACGGAGACAGGTCCTGTTGCCGGGTCCCTGTTGCTACCCGGTTACGGTGCATCGTGCTGAATTCGCAACGAGATTTTTGGCGATTGCGTTGAATAATGTATGTGTAATAAAGGCGCGTGGCCCGGGGCGACGAAATTCTCGGGCGTCGGATGGAGGAGGGGGTGTCGATGACTGGATGAGGGAGATGGTAGCGAGGGGCAAGAAATCCGCTGCGCACTTTGCGCACAGGACTAAGCGCGCGTCCTTGGTCGGAACGCGTCATCGCCAAGATATCCTGAATCTCTGGCGAGACTTTGCCGCGAAATTTCGTACCGATACTTGGAGGGGGAACAGAACTGGATCTCACGTTTATAATAAGGATAAATGAAGAATCAACGCGATAAGGCGGCAAACATCATGAATGAAAATGTTTGGGTATATCTTTTCTATAAGATGTATTTTTCATCTATTCGAATGAGAGAAAGAGAGAGAAATAGAGAGAAAGAGAGAGAGAGAGAGAGAGAGAGAGAGAGAGAGAGAGAGAGAGCTGAAAAACATTTTCAATTATTATTATTTTATATCTCAAGAATGTTAATACACACGAAAGCACTTGTTGTTCTTTACGCACTTGTTCTGCGCAAAGAATTCTTTTTAGATGCAAATTTATTTTGACATCGGATTGCCGAATTTCCAAAGCGACTGTGTGATTCGTGAGACAAAAAATTTCCACGTTGTTCTTAATGATTACGGAAATTCCACGCCTCTAGAGAATGTCTTAAATGTCAAACAGACAGAAACGCACGTTTAGCAAATGTTAAAGTGCGAAATATCATAATTGGACTTTGCGACTCATCGCGCCAAAGGACACTCGCGGATTACATCGCGACGATAATTAAGAGCTTTTGAAACGTGTTTTTCACGTATGTCACTTTACTGTGTGTACCGACTCGCTTAACGAACCTCACCAGTTTTTGGGGAATGACGTAGGAATTGGCAGTTCTCTGAAAACAATTCAATAAGGATTCGCGCTGCATAGATCATGGTCCAGATTAGCTTAGGCTTCCAGGAAGCCAGAATGACGTCGCGCTCAGAAATTCACTGATTAGTCATTAATGTCGTTGCAACGTGACGTGCAGATCGATGATTCATCATTGATTGAGGTGTAATCACTTGACACAACTCGATTATTTCTACGAGATCACTAATGTAAGATTAAATTCGCCTAAAAACAATAATATATATTTTTCGTTTTAAAAAACAAGAAATTACACGGTGGAAAAAGAAGCATCACAAAAATTTTTGAAAAAAAAAAACAGCAACTGGGCACAGGTCAGGGATTGCAACGAAGGGTAGAAAACCCCCCCGTACATCGCACCGGGACGACCAGAAAAAACAACAAAGGATCGCACTGAATGAACGAAAGCGTCCTATGGTCGACGAATGCTGCGCGCGCAGTATTCTTCAAGGTCGGGCAAATCTTAATGAACGTCGAGGAAGAAGCCATATGCGACTGACAATCGCCTTCGTGTCTCGTCCTTGCGCTGTGAGCGATAACAGCATAAACACGAACACCGGCATTAGAAAAGATCGATATCGACGTGTTGTCGGAAACGTGCGAGTGAGAAATCACGTCGGAATTATGATCGTAATTACTTGAAAGGTAACGTCGAGAGACAAGAAAGCGACTTCCCTTTGGTCATCAAGATCATTTTGCCAACTCGCATCGAGCGCTAATTACAGCAAAAAATGCGCAAAAAATGTCTCGCCACCTAGAAAGGAATCCTTTTGCCAAACGAGATTCTCACATGCGAAAAATCAAGTCTCGCCGACGGGCGAGAGAACAACACTAAATAAAAAGAAAAGAAAAAGTAAGAAAAACGAAAAAACATGTGGCTGGAAACAAGAACGGTTCAAAGGAAAATGAGGTTAAGCGAAAGAGTCCGTGGAGTCTCCACGTCCACGTGCTGCCGTTGTTATTGTTGTTATTGCCGTCTTCGTCTGGGCGCGGATTTCCCTCTAAGCTCTCACTCTCCATCTATCTCTCTCTTCCTCTGTCTCTCCCTTGTGACGTCCTTGTCTAACACTAACACTCGTCTCCGTCATCCTTGACTCTCCTCGTCTTCTCTTGGCAATCGTTCTCCGTCGTTCGCAATCTCCTCCTCTCTTTTTCTCCGTCTCCTCTTCTTTCCTCCTCAGCAGCGCCGATACTCCCTCTTTCGCGTTTGCGGATACTCCCCCTTCCGCTTCGCGGATTGGCGTCACGAAAGGCGCGCTCAGCTTCTCGTAGTGGGGATCCCGATTAACGGACTCTAATTGCATAGCAACAGAGTGAGGCCGAGATAATGATACATCTGACGTGCGTTGCCGGCGGGCCTCTGGCCCACTTCAAAACCAAACGACCCCGCTCCTCGCGTGTGTACGTGCAGGCACGCGTATGTGTATGCGAAATCGCTCGGGAGTATATTCTATCCTATCTTGCGCGCGAACGTGAAGTTTCACGAAGAGTGATGCTGCGCCCGCCCGACACCGCCCCTACGAACCCTCGCCCTGTCGAATAATTTCATTTTGGCTCTCCGTCGCAAAGTTAGGGGCGAAGTAAGCAGATATCGCGAAAGTGTTAAAGCAACGTAGTCCATGCAAGGAAGAACCGAAACCTTTGATTTGTGCACGGAAAAAAAGGATTTGCTGTAGCAGCAAACTAATTTGCTACATATGGACAGTTAGATATAATTCGCTGTGTTAGCTACTTTTTCTTTATCGCAGGAATCTATTTCCTTACTGTGATAACAAGAAAATTTGCTCCTACAGTAAGAAAAGTGGCTAACGCAGCAAATTTGCTACAGATGGACAACTAAACATAATTTACTGCTTTAGCTATTTTTTTTGTTGCAGGAGCAGATTTTCTTGTTATCCTAGCAAGGAAGTTCTTGCAGCAAAGAAAAAGTGACCAACTCAGTAAATTGTGTTTAGTTGTCCATATGTAGCAAATCTTTCCTGTTCGTATGTTTATTTAGAAAGTAAAAATCATTAACGTGTCTCGTTGGGCATTCTTTCAACCGGAAAATATTGCGTAGCATCGTAATGGTGCTTGACGGATAATTATACTGAGAGAAAAGCGTTTGATATCTGTATATCAATTTAAAAGTTTATAATCACCTAGATACATAATTATTATAAATTATATAATATATAATTACTGTAAATTATATATTATAAACTATTTTTTATTTCCAATTCTATAATGTTAGTCGAAAATAAGTTTATATGCATGTTACTACTATTATTTTCGTGTTAGAACAAAAAACATTATTTGGGCAAAAAATAACTATAAATTTAGTTCGATCAACTATTTTTTTTGTTTTATTGTAGGTCGAAGAGCCGACTCTCTCTCTCTCTCTCTCTCTCTCTCTCTCTCTCT
>NW_022639576.1:506090-508387 GCF_010583005.1 Odontomachus brunneus | reverse complement strand
TCTCTCTCTCTCTCTCTCTCTCTCTCTCTCTCTCTCTCTCTCTCTCTCTCTCTCTCTCTCTCTCTTCATTGTTATATAAGATTCTATATCGAATGAAATACATATGGTCTTGTCATTGAATAAATTCATCACGCAAATACACTAAATAAATGTTCCTGAAGTTTTTACAAGTTTACAATACAACTATTTCGAGATAAACGTATTGTGCGACGCTGTTAGGCGGTTACTTTCGGATAATAAAATTCTCTCTAAGGCACCCGTAAAACTTCAGGGACTTGAATATTTAAGTACTTATATCTGCATGTGTAAAATTGTCGGCTATTGTGTATGTCTTTATTCCAGATATATTATGTATCCTTTTGATGTTTTATCGAAATCCGAGACTCGTTCTCTCTGAATTCTCGAAGAGCAGAAGAAAAAGCTCGAGAAGATATTTTTCTCGTCATGGCCAAAATTGACGACATAGTCATTTATTTTTCTCAAATCGAAAGTCGAGTCATTCAGGTTTTCTGTTCCGTTCGTCTGTTCTTGTATCCGTTACAATGTCGCAAGTATATTCTCTGATTTTTTTCTGTACAGGACACCCTTTTTGTGACGCCTTTTTTTTCTTTACAGGATACTCTTTTTGTGTCTCACACACATAGAAAAATATCTGTTCGAAGCAGGGATTCAAAGCGAACCGTTCAATCTCATCTGAAGTTCCTCGAAATGGATTATTTAGAAATTAGTCTCCATGAGCTTTTCGCTAATGTCCCATCGTCTGACAAGATCTGTTCCCACAGGCAACGTCCGAATTCGGCGGGAAACGTCGTTGGCATATGAATCATTTTTCATGCGAGTTAGGCGCGTCGTCCTCTCGAAGGCGGCCTTCGAGGTCGTCCTCAATTCGGCTCTTGCGACGCGATCGAATAATTGGAGAGTCACAAAGGCGGCAAAGTCACAAGGCCAAGGCACCTGCACCGTGCCAACGCTCTATTGGCAATTTTTGCGCGCAATGGCTCGTAACGAGTCTCGCTTTGTCGAGAGTAATGATCGTTGTCGAAGAGATGCGTGCGGCTCAACGAAAGCGTGAGCTCGATCGCGGGAACCGAACGCGAGCTCTTGTCGGAGAATGAGAGGAGAATGCAGTGCCTATGTGCGCTCGCGGACAAAAAAGGTTGCGTGTCTTACCAGTGAGTATCCAACGTATCCCTTTTACGCAAACATTCTTGCAACATAACTGCGCTCCACCTCGCGACGACTCACAATCTTCTCCAATCTTTTGATAAATCTTTTTATTAAAGTCGAAAAGAAAAACAATTATGTTCTTATTACTAATTCATCATTTTTCCAATGGATCAAACGAGTTTGCATGAATATTTATACTTGCGATGATGTATTTCTTCTTCATTCTTTTGGTTATCGAGAGTCGCTGTTAAAAATTGGAATGTTTCTCATAGAAACTGAGATATATATTTCATAGTTTCTGAGATAGAAATGTATATTTGGAACTATAATAGCATAGTAAAAGGATTATAGTTAAGAATATCATTTTTATGGTAAAGAATGCGGCCAAGTTTAGCCCCATTTTTTGTAAGTTTGAAAATGGTTATAATTTTGGTTTTTTTTTTAAAGCTTAAGACACTGTTTCAGAGAAAAATGGCAAGAAAAGAGTTTCATTTCTAAAAGATGGCGCCATAGGTCAATGCATATAAAAATGGACAAAAAATGAGAAAAATAAGATATTTTATTGATCATTGTTAATTCTTATAGTAATATCGCAGATGTTTTTTTGTTCGGAATTACAAAACCATGGTTGTGACCATAGCTAAGATATCAAATGATGGTATAAAGCGCCACCTTGACATTTACATATTTCGAATCTACATGCAATAAACCTTCAGAAAATACAAAAATTATGACCATTTTTAAACTCCCAAAAAATGGGGCTAAATGCCTATGACGGTTTGGCCGCACTCTTTCATCATAATGTTTGTAACATTTACAATATAAGCATAATATAACTGACATGTAAAACTTTTACCAAGAATTATAATTATTTGAAATAAAAAATATAGTAAGGTAGCAAATATTGAATGGTAAGAGAAATTATATAGTCAATACAATTGGAATACTTGGCGAATATAGGTACATATAATATAACTACACGGAAAAAAAAGATTTACTAATATATGGACAACTAAAAATATTAATTGCAGGAGCAAATTTTCTTGCTTTCATAGTAAAAGTTATTTAATTGTGATATATATATATATATATATATATATATATATATATATATATATATATATATATAT
>NW_022639576.1:472985-504428 GCF_010583005.1 Odontomachus brunneus | reverse complement strand
TATATATATATATATTAGCAAATCTTTTAGCTATCACAACTGAATAACTTTTACTATGAAAGCAAGAAAATTTGCTCCTGCAGTTAATATTTTTAGTTGTCTATATATTAGCAAATCTTTTTTTTTCCGTGTATATTCCCAAAGCTTTACTATACACCTAGAGTAATATGATGATGACTATAAATCTATGTTCATTCTATATTTTCTATATTCTATATTTTCATGTTTAGATAAACTATAAATGTATGTTTGAAGTTAAAATAAACTATAAAATATAGTGAGATTCTAATTATTCCAATTATTTTTCTCTCAGTGTGCTACATGTTGCTCCTTATTGCGAAACGGAGAAGAGCGTAGCACGCTACCACGTCGAGGTCTATTAAAATTTTCGAAACGGATGAGAACCGGGAACGAAATCATCCAGATCCGTTGGAGTGTAAACGGGAGGGTAACGGGCGTGTACTCTGAAAAGATCTAGTCGGCCGAGCAATAATTCGGCAGAGAATTGGAGTCACCGTAATCCAATACGTAGTACACACTTAATGGAAGTATCAAATTACGGCCACACCTTAATTCGATCGGATGGGCGAAAGGACGCGGACAAATGGTCCGAATTTGTCAAGACACCCGTTTACGCGGCTCGAATGATTAGTCGAAGTCGTAAAGCCAAAGCGTTTGCCTCGCGAAGCAAATTCTTCGAAGCATATTAACTCGCTCTCGTACGGACTTTCGTAAAACGATTTATCTCCCTCGATCGTTCCTTTATTCCAATCGTTATTTTAATATCGACTGCTTATTTGACATTAATATTACAGCAGCTGGCACTTGTCATTTTCTAAAGATACTTTCGAACTTTCTGGATTGATTCTCTACACATTTTTTTAAATAGCTTTCCGACTTTAGTCGTCGTCTTTCTCTTTCCGATCCACAATCGTTCAGTCAATAACAATTTTTTACTGAATGTGATATTGCTGTCTCGTTAAAGAGAGAACGAAATTCATTAGCATCACAATCGTCGACTTTTAAAATATTGCACGCAAACTCGAGACACAGAGTATAAATCACATTTTGATGATTTTCGCCAAAACTGGCTTGATAAAAAAATCTACATTAAAATATGTATCCTGTGTCGTTTGATTGTTATCAATTTTACAGCGATCGTTTTATCGCGTCTCAATCAGGGACGATTTGAAAGGCAAATAAATGTTACCTGCGCAACAAATAAAGCGAGTGAAAAATTATGAAGCATATCACTGGTGCGATTGATAAAAAAGTATTTGATATTATCAGGAAAGAAAATTACAAATTACCACTATTAATTACGTGCCTTCTCTTTAGTTTTCATGGACCGCACTTTGTTTCCTAATAATTTCAGACTATGCGAGAAATAACAGAGCGGTAGTGCTGTGCGGTTTTAATGGCTTATCGTTGCCCACGTTATTTGATTATCGCGGTCGAAATGCGGCACGCTGCAGAATCAATCCGCCAAATGAGCAGCGATACTTCTGCGTCGTCTATTCATTAAGAGAACAAGATAATAAGGACCTCGGATAGAAAAGAATTACTCAGTTTAAAATTATATAATATGTAAATTCACGACCGCAGTGATTATCTACTCGCTACGTTGCGCGTTAAGACTTGAACGATTTTATATCAAGTAATGAATCTTTAGCATAGAGAAGCAATTGGAATATATGAATTGTCGTACTGACGTACCGCTTATACAGGGTGTCCCTTCGAAGCTCTCGTAGAAGCATAGTACGGATTAAGGTGAACATAAAAGTCCTATACTATTTTGCGATATTTGCTATAATTATCGAGATATTAATTAAAGAAAATTTGTGAGTTATCACGTGAGATATGATAGATGAGCTGTAATATCTGCCGTGTCGTATGCTTATATATTAGGTCAAACTGAACAAAAAAGTCCTTTATCTAATAACTTTGTAGATTTTTAATTATTAATTATAGAAGATCAGTGGATGGACGCTCGCGATAATATATTGTTATCTAATTAATAACTAAAAATCTACAAAGTTATTAGGAAAAAGGTAGAAAACTTTTTTATTCAGTTTGTTTTTATTCTTTTTTGTTTATACGGTCGCAGATGTCACCATTACAACTCATTTACCGTATCTCGTGTGATTATTTACAAATTTTTTTAATTAATATCTCGATAAAATAATTGCGAATATCGCAAAATGGCATAGGACTTTTGTGTTTACTTTAATCCGTACTATATCTGACTGAGAGCTTCGAAGATTGTTCTGGGGCACCCTGTATACACTTGTCGACTGTTATCCTTTGCAATTTCGGTCGAATAAACGTTTGGAACTAACTATTGGAACATGTGAATTTTAAAAGCAGGGAGACACAGTTGGGTCGGTTTTTCAAGTAAACATTTTTTTGTGTAACGCTTCTTTGTACGGGAGGCAACCCAGTATCAACATTATGCCACATGAACCGTTATCAACCTCTACATTTCCGGAGACGTCCTATATCCGATCGCTGGACGGGGACGGGGGAAAAGGGTAGATATCAAAGACTGCTTTGTTGCATGACATCACACACGCGCGACACTTTGTTGCAACTATACACACGTGGTTGGTGACATCCTGTACAGTGTCGACTGCTTGCCTCTAATCTAACCTCCTGATGTCACTTTCGTGCTACATTTACGTCGTGGCGACAGAAGTTTTTCAGTTTTTATCAGAAACGTGATTATCGCTGGCATACTCGTTACTTTTTTAAACTCTCGATTCTCGTCGAATTTCAACAATTCTTACAAACTCAGCTTCCCGAATAAATCCCGTGAAGCGAGTTTTCTCCGATGATACGTCCGCTATCGACCTATTTCAATCGATGGGAATCTTTCTCTTTGTGGCACCAAGACTCCAAAAGATTATTTGGTGGTCGTTATGAAACCCAGGCGTGTCTACTTTGTAGGGATCGATGAACCCTTCACGCGGGAGATACGGAGTTGGCGGGGTCATTTGCTACATTGTAGCACTCTCGTTGGGACGCCTGAGACCCTAACCGTTTCTACATTTCCTCATTAAGTTCCTAGGGCCGAGTAAGTGTGCTCCAGAGATTAGTTCACGGCTATTTATAAGGCGGCTCTCTTGTGAAATAACGAAGATCCAAAATCTCGCAACACCCCGATGCGGTTGACAGATATAGCATAGATGAAAAGAGTTTTTAATTTTGGAAGTGTTATTCTTAATTTTTTATTCTAGCGAAAAATCATTATTCTTAACGCTACACGAAGTTGCACCATAATATCACTCGGACAGTGAACGCTGAACCCGACGAGACCGAATTTTCGTAAAGAAATCAGACACAGAAAAAAATAATTTGCTGCAGTAGCAAACTAATTTGCTACATATGGACAATTAAATATAATTCACTGTGTTAGCTACTTTTTCTTTGCTGCAGCAACCTATTTTCTTACTATGATAACAAGAAAGTCTGCTCCGACAACAAGAAAAGTGGCTAATGTAGCAAATTTGCTATAGATCGACAACTAAACATAATTTAATGCTTTAGCTACTTTTTTTGTTGCATTTTGTTATTATCATAGCAAGGAAGTTGGCTCCTGCAGCAAAGAAAAAGTGGCTAATACAGCAAATTATGTTTAGTTGTCCATATGTAGCAGATCTTTTTTCCGTGGATATAATACAAAATATTTGTCGTGAAAATATTTCGGCGAATATATAAAATTTCGAATTACAAAGAACTCCGCAGGACGGTATGTCACACGATTGATGATCAACTTCCTGTCCCGCACGTCTACAATTTTGATTGTCCCCTCGTTTGGAATTTAAAACATCAGTGGGTTACATTAATATTAAAGTAATGCCACTATGCGTAGGAATCTCGAAAGCAACGCCGACGTTGGTGGTAATTCTCGGAAAAGCCTTCGTAGGGCTTGCCTCGAGTTGCTCGGGCTAGTTTCTACATTGTATGCTTAGGATCCCCAATCTAGTCTCAGCGACCGCAGCGACCCAGTCTACCACCACCACACTTTCGGGTATGATGAGAGGAAACAAGTGGGGAATATAGTCTGTGTTTCGTCCGTTACGTTTTGTGTGAAACTATGTTCGTTCAAAAATTTATCGGACATTTTCCGAATCCTACTAAATTAAAATCGCTATTAACGATCGCACTAGTAATTACCATCCTCTTTTCCTCTCTCTTTACCGTGAGATCGCATTAAACATGCGCACAAAGTGCACAATGTTTGTCTCCTCGATGACATCATCGATGCGGATGCGCGCGAAATTAATGTTAAGACTCGTAGCAATTGTACCGTAAACCGCATCTCACTCGATGGATATACAGGGGGACCATCGCGTTCCCTTTGTAACATCGAGTTTTCTCGGAGCATTCATACGCGCTCCTCGAATCAACTTCTACATTGTTGCGCTCTCAGTGGCCGTTTGAGCTCTACCGCCAACACTCGCTTGTCTGTATAACTATTTCGCTATCGAAACGATAGATTTGTTTCACCCTATTTTGCCTATGCTATGAACTTTATATTATACTCTTTATTCTTATTTTATTATATATTATATTTTATATTATATTCTTTACATTTACTACATATTATTTATAATTAAGTATATTTTTTTATTATCTATTTGCTGTTTACTATCTTTTGTAACCTGTCTACCTTTTCTTCATAAGAATTATTAGTCGTTGAGAAGAAGTACTTTTGACATTGGTGAACCGACAAGGAGCAAGAACGCACACTCGCATTTCTTTCCTAGTTTGCTTACTCCAGTGCAAAACTCCAGTATGAAGGACACGCGATAGTCTTGCTTATCAAAGTTCTGAGAAAGGCAGTTGAGATGTATCGACTACCGTCGGACTAACTTTACACAAGAGCATATTTTGTATGTTCTTTCTTTATGCGTGCCGTCACGCGTATTTACGCTTTAGCTGCACACCAACAATAATTATAATTTACGGTATCTAATTACGAATATTTTTCGTTCAACTGTGCGCCGTTCAAGTATGTTTCACTCCGTATTAAAAATCTACAAGAGAATTTTCATTATAAGAAAAATTGTTATATTTTTCAGGAATAAGCAATCGCGAATTAATTTTGAGAAATATCTTTCTTGATTTGTCATCAATCAGTATTTTCTGATGAAGTTTTTCCAAACTTATATTCCGATGTTGATGTCTCATTTAAAAATCACATTTCCGGAGAATATCTCTACGGGTGTAACTCAAGCCTGGTAATCCGTGTGTTAGAACATGGCTCGTCGCACCTTTCACCCTGTATTAACGCGACAAGTAAAGCCTCTAGCGAGCACGTGTATGCATCAATTCGTCCAGTCCTATTACCACGACTTACAAAAATTGATAAGAACTGTCGTTTTTCTCGTGGTCTCGTTACTTAACATCGACAAAATTTACATCGAACAAATCACGACATGTCTATAATCTAGAACGGTCCACACTGCTTAGATAATTAAACATTTATATTTAGAGTTGGAAGTCCTGAATCCTTCTCAAACTGTCAAAAAATAAGAATTTTAACGTTTCCTGACACATTTACGAACTGGTGCACACAGTAGTTCGTAATTTGAATGCTAATGTCGCGCCATCTATCTTGGTTGGTTTCTACCTTATCGATCGTGGATCAACCTACCTCCTTGCGCAGTAGATAATATTGCCGAAATCTTATACTTTTGCCAACTTCTATTTTACCTATGATTAAAATGAATTTTCAATTTGTAAATTAGTATCATGCTCATTTCATTATTTATCATTTTAAAGAACTACAAAACAATTTTTTGCACGTACAAACTATATAAGAATTCGGAGTATTTTTCATATATACGTTTGAAATGCTTATTAGAAAATTTGCAAATTACCATCGTTTACCATTTTAAAGAACCACAAAACAATTTTTCGCAAGACTATATAAGAATTCGGAGTACTTTCCACGTATACATTTGAAATGCTTATTAGAAAATTATTGATATAAAATAAACTGACAAATAAAAACTTGTTAAAGGGTATGCTGAAATTTTACTGACAGAATATTTTTCTGCAAAGTTTATGTCGTATTGGTTAGTGAAAATCGTCTCTGCGTTACCAACATTTTTCGAATATTATCGATTTCAGCATCCTTTTAAGCTACAAAGATTATTTCTTTTTTGCATTGATACTTTGCCGCAATGTGTTTAATTATATAGTCTACGGAAAAAAGGTTTGGTTGAATTAACCAAATATCTGGTCGAATATGAACGATCCAGAAATTCCGATTGAAGTAACCCGAATTCTGTTTAAGTCAACCAAAAATCTTGTTAACTTAAACAGAATTCGGGTTACTTCAATCGGAATTTCTGGATCGACCAGATATTTGGTTAATTCAACCAAACCTTTTTTTCCGTGTAGAGTTCTCCTATATACTCGCGTGTTTTATTATTATATTCATCTTTCTATATTCCAGGCTAGTCGCACGCTCGCACATGGTGAATACCTGCTACCGTGTCCGAAATGCACGTTTCCTTCCCACGTGGACAACAAGAAGAACGTGGGAACCTGCACGAGACAAGGCTGCTCCATCGAATTTTGCACCTCCTGCTCGTCGAAACCGCACATAGGCCCGTGCATGACACCCCTGCTAGCCACCCCGACGAAGCGCAACAAACGTCTGATCGTCGGCTCAAGGCAGAGCAAGCGGAACTTGCGGAGGTTGTAAGAAATTCGCGGCTCCGCGTAGTCCACACATCGATCCGTCGTCGTGGGACAGAAGAACTAGTCTAGCTACAGTCGCATCTGCTCCGTCGAAGTGGAAGATGTAAATTATAGGCGCAGAGATATATATATGTATATATATCTCTCTCAGTTATATATATAGTAAACGTATCGAGAATCAAAAGTGCAGGCCGCGAGTTACAATTAAATGTAATTTAGTAATTAATTAAGCAACATTTGTGTTTAGCGTGATCGCTCGAATGGCTTCGATTGCACCTTGTACCGAAGTTATCGATGTACGACGCATATATCTTTCGTGTTTTTAAGTGCCTTAACCGATGGTGGTTCCGTATAAGGTCTGTTACTACTCACGGAGTGGCATAAACGAGTTAGTCGCATAGTTATTAGCTATAAATTCTGATCGGTGAGTGAATTTTTAAACGCCGTAAAATCAGCGAACGCCCTAATTTGCCCCAATCCATCGGCACCAGGGTTAATGTATTCAAGTATCGCTTAAATCTCCCGAGCGACGGCGACGGTGCAACCGAATGTCCAATTTCTCCTCCTTCTCGACGGTCTTTGTGGTAAACTCGAAACGAAAGACCAACGGAGAAAAACTCAGTACCTACAAAGAACACAGGAGGGAGGGAGCAGGCGAGAGGAGGAGGAAAAGAGGAAAGAGAAGGAACATAAGGGAGGAGAGAGAAATGAGAAACCATAAAGGCAGCGGTCGTAAAACCCGCTAAGGGATCGGCGAAACACTTTGCGCGCCGCCCGGATATTCTGCTTTTTACCGGGCGCTCGGTTCCTTAATGAAGCCGGGGAGAGACGGCGACGGCGTTGCGTTGCCGCTTGCTCTCGCGGGAATCGTCTCGTAAAATATTAACTGCTGAATAGAACGATCGTCGGGACGATCAGGGTGTGCGCGCGAACCACAGACAATCCTCATCCGCGGTTCGTGTTAGAATCTTTGCGGATCTTCAGTGACCTTAACAAAGTATTTAATTATATTCGTACTTGCGTGCATTCGTAGTTTCATTTGATTAGAATCGCTCCAGAAGTATTATCGAAGTACGTAGAGTTAGAGCCGACGAGGAAACGGAACAAGTATAGTGCCAGAGTAGAAAGTAAGAGAGAATAAGAGACAGCAACTGTCGTTTAATCAAGGGGCAAGGGAATCGTCGCGTCGTTGTCGGATATTAAATTCTAATAACTGACGTCACAGAAGCCGGTACAAAGAACTTGACGTTTGTGCCATGAGATTAGTTCGCGTCATAACGCGTTTGCCATACTATACTTTTTAAAGTATACTATACTTGATATAGTTACAGAGAAGAGCAGGAGGGGAGAAGGAGGTATTTTTTGGAGTCTCTCGTCTCCGTACAAAACCCTCGACGGGATGCCATACTTTGTTTACATTTTGCTTGTATATTACAATGTGTCTCTCTCTCTCTCTCTCTCTCTCTCTCTCTCTCTCTCTCTGAGCGTTTGTGCTCGAAAGAAACGCTCGTTTGTCCTGTTATTTGTAATGTTGCTTCTTTACCGTTGCATGCGAGAAAGCGAGAAAAAAGACTGCATGTAAATAATCGAGCGTGATAATATATATATTTTTTTGTTTATACGTTTTTCGCGTTATACATGTTGCAAAATTTCGTGTTTTATCTCACAATGCGTGACGTAACGTCGTCATGTCTGTCGAATTACTCCGTGGTCCTTACAACGAAATCAATTTCAAATCGATATATTGTCATGATTATTTTTTCAATATAGCAAATAAGTTATATTGTTCCTAGGATAAAGATTTTATCACTCGACGACCACGAAATAATCCGAGTGAAAGATATTTTCATAAATGCAATGTATTTTAAATTATTTACATCGATTGTTTTATCATGATCAAAATTGAAATTGTTGTTTCATATTTTAATTGGAAAGATCTGAGTATTCCCGTTGCATGTGATTTTCGCGTAATTTAATATACTTATACATATATTTATATCTCGCATTGAATTCATAAAAGTTTTCGATTCGTGTGCATTATTGAAAAGTGTGAAAAGTGCTGTTTATTTTAATGAAGAAATTAAATAACGATAGAATCATAGTGAATGAATGAAATTAAGGATTCAGTAACTGATTTTTTTTCTTTTTTGTCCCGACGATTCGACTCATATAAGTAATTTCACTCGGTATTTTAAACAAAATTTCTGTAGACTTTTACTTTTTAATACTCAGGAGATACTCGGACAGGAACCCAGTACATCTTATTAGCCTAAGCTATATTAAAAGAAAAAAAGGAAAGGAGGGAAAAAAGAAATCTTTAACAATGAGGAGGTGATACCAAATAAAATGCGTGTTGAATATGCAATAAGTTATAAAAATCTTGATATTTTTATAAGAACAAACGTATTTTAATACCTAGAATATAAGAAATTCTTAGTGTATCTGATCTAGGATAGGTTAAAAATGCGAAAATGCTCAATATTCTCAATTATGTATTATTTCACACAACTTGAAATTTCCAACTTGGAATTAGACCGATTTTTAAAGACACGAGTGTCTACGAAAAAGTACTGGTGTATCTGCGTTAAAATAATCAACATTGTAAGCCCGTTTAGGGTACGTTCCTGATTGTCAATTAAGTATAGTGTTTCTTTCGCATACTTACATTTTTATATTTCATTCAAAGTCAATAACAAGAATCGTGTTTGTGTTGAATAAATATTTTCGTGAGATCATACGCGTCTATGATTCATATATGAAAACCTATTTTACATAATTCCCATAATCGATATATAATATAGTATTAAATTATCTAGTCAGAAAATTTTGTAATAACACAAGCATTTCCATAGCATTCTGAGTATTACAGCGAGAAAAATCATTAAAAATGTCGCTGTCATATATATCGGTGGTTTTACTTCACTCGCTACTCCGGAAGCGATTCTTTGCGATGGAGGAGATGATAGAGAAGGAATCCTGTATCCTGGAGGGCATTCTTCAACACATTCCGCTTTCATCGAGAATTTGGTTGCTTCGGTAATTCTCACCAAGATCATCTTTCCCATATATTCCTCTCTTTTAGGCAACAATACTTGCCCGTAAAATTTGTTGTGGCCTACGTAATGTAGGTTGTCATGCGCCACTTCCGTCACCAGTACGTTGCACAGCTTCCCAACCTCTTCTCCATACGGTTCATAGGAGTAAAACAGTTCCGTCAGCCTTTTTGTCCGCGCCTTAACTTGTTGCGTGGGTACTCTCGTCATTCTGGCGGCGGGCGTGCCAGGCCGGGGGAAGAACTGATTGATGAAGAGACTCGGGAACTTGTACTCCCGGCATAGTGTCAGTGTCTCCTCGAAATCCTCCTCCGTTTCGCTAGGAAAGCCGCAGATAATGTCCGTGGCGATTGTCAGATCTGGCACTCGTTCCTTCAAGTAATTTACCACGTGTTCAAACTCGGCGCGTATATACTCGCGTTTCATGTCCGCCAACACCTGATCGCTGCCGGATTGCACCGGAATGTGCAGAAAGCTGTAGACTCTGGGATGCCTCAGAATCTTGGCCATCTCATCGAGATGTTCCAGAATGTATGGCGGATTGGTCATACCGACGCGCATCATGCAACTCTCAGGGATCACATCGATCAGTCGCCACAGCAGCTCCGGTAAATTGGTGCCGATGTCTCTACCGTAGGCACCGGTGTCCTCCGATGTGATCCACAACTCGCAAACTCCTTCTTCGAACGCTCGCGCCGCTCGCGCAACGATCTCATCCGGTGGATAACTTCCCAACTGTCCTCGCGCATGTCTCGTTTTGCAGTAGGTGCACTGATTCAGACATCCCGTGCTAATAGCTATGATCTCGATCCGCGAATTCTTTCGTATCTTCGGCAAATTTAGCGTAGAACCACCTATCTTCTTACCCTTGGAATCCTTCTTGGTCTGCAAAAACTTTACCGTGTGACCCTTCAATGTTTCCTCCACAACTTCCACCACTCGATCAATCTGTTGCACACCGATCATGCTCAATCCCTTGAGAAAAGAAGACTTTGGAGCACCTTGTGGCACGCAACTGCAAGAAACAAGTGAAACATATATCTTGAAGTTCTTAAGAATACTAGAAGTGAACTACTAGTAGAACATTAACACTCTGAGTGCCATACTAGATACAAGTGTGAAACTTATAGCACAGAGAAATGTAAACGGTAAGACACAAACAATAAGAAAATTGACCAAACATAATTGATTATTTTTGATCAGTAAAAGGAATTATTAACTGTAACTGGTCAATTTATTTATTGCTTAAATTTAATGGGCTTTCTACAATAAATCATTAGACATTATTTATATCATATTAGTGTAAGTTGGAATTAAAACGACAAACTAACAGCTTATGTCTCATTGAAATATAAGTGATGTGATCATACATACCCCGCGACCACGATGTGTTTGCCCCATTTCTTCCCTTTCTCAATCTCATTTCTAAACTGATCCTCTGCGGGACTCTTGACTGTGCATGAATTCAGGAGCCACAGATCTGCTTTGAGCTTGTCATCGGTCAGATTGTAACCCTGGCTGGCAAGTTGACCAGCCATATACTCGGCGTCTGAACTATTATGGGTGCAACCCCATGTCTTCACATAGATCGTTTGCGTACCAGGTATTATACTCGATAAGATTGACGGTTGCGGCACTTCCTGAGGTTCTTGCTTTCTTGATATCCTTCGTATCTTGATATCCTTCGAGTGTCTCTTCTCTTTGGGAATTAGTTCCAATGATGTAATAAAATCGCCAAAGTCTTCGATATCCATATCGCACAAAGAAGGCATATTTGCCATACGTAAAATTCGTTCAGATTTTATTTATTTCTTGAACACACCACGTGTCATAAAACACTCTGAGATTAAGTGTATATACGATAAGAGGTTATAGAAACAGATTTTATGAGCTACTTTGAGTTTTCGAGTAAATATAACGAGAATTGAATTACATTTTTACAAAATTTGCTGTTCTTTATTATTGCTTTCAATATTATCGACAATAATATTACATATTATTCCGAGAGTTATTGAGGTTAAGCAAGTGCAAAATAATGCGAAAGCTTCAATGGCACGTTCCACTTAACACTCGCAACGACGCGAGCGTCATTCTATCTTTATTTAACATTCAATTTGTCACTCATTAGTGACAAAGATAGAATGATGGACGTCATTGCACTCAATGAAGCCCTAACAGCAGAGAAAAGCATGAGAGCGGCCACCGGCTTGATTTCAATGGCCAGAGCTAGACGCATTTTCGAGACGCCATCTAACAAAGTGCACTTTTATTACATTCGTTAAGCGATTTTCGCGATGGTAACTAGAGATTTTTGAGCTGCGTTCCAAAACTCTACTCGACGGATAGAGTAGCATTTAATTGACCAATAAGAACAAAGATAACTAGGATTTCTTTATCATAATTGGTCAATTAAATATACTCTACCCACCGAGTAGAATTTGGAACGCGGCCTTGAGTAGAGACTAGACATAAGGGGACTCCGTGTGATTGGTGCACGCACAGATGTCTATACTAAACTAGATTGCTAACAGGCTATCTAAAAGCATGTAAAAGGTCGTTTTACATTAGTTGCAAGTCGATTGCAACTCTTGTTGCGATCGCCAATCAGAAGCGTCAATAGCATCATTGATGCTTCTGATTAGCTGTCGCAATAAGAATTGCGTCTGCTTGCGATCGGCTTGTAACTAATGTAGAACGACCTTAACGGTTTGTGTCCGATAGAGTTTCCGGTACATGCAAGAAGATAGACGCTACCGCCACATATTTTTACTACGTTTAGTCATAAAATTCTTTTGTTGAGAATGAGCAGAGCAAATAACGTCCAATGCCATCTATTTTTTTGTTACGACATTTTTTGATGCAGTAAAATGCTGGCATTTTTGGTTTTACGATAATAATTTAATGGTCACGCTGACTCACATTGTACGTAAGTATTCACACAAGTGACACGCACTGAAATATATACTACCTGCGCCTCTATTCTTGAAATAGTTGCGTATACATAAATTTTACGGCGTAGGTTTAATCATACCATAAAATAGCTGCGCAATGAAAATTACATATTCGCAAAAATTTCAAGAATATGGGTCCTAAAACGCGTGCTACCTCTTGAGTGTTGCGGAATGAGAGAGAGTATTCTTGTAGGTTCAAACGGGAGCATCCCGATTGACCACGGTACGATTGGACACAATCAACCGATGAAAAGAATTATCTAGTGAATTACTAGGTCGAACCAATCATTACAATCTGTGTCCAATCGTATCGTGGTCAATCGGGTCCCACCCGGTTCAAACAGCGCTCTGTCTTTGTTTAGTACAGTCTGCACCAAAAGCTAAGTCGGCTGATTTCTAAACATAAGCTGAATCTCCAAATTGAGTGATGGTTCCGAGGAATCATCTTTGCTTTGTTTTTCTTAATAATAATAATAATAAGTTTCTTAATAATAAGTCGAAGTGAATAGTAATAAATGAAAAAATAAAATATATATATTTTTTATATCTTAAACTTTCGTTCATAAGCTAAAGTCATTGCCATTCAGTGGTCACTGCTTTTCATATTACCTCTAACTTTTAATGGATTGTATCATATTCTCCTCACTCTTAACTATGAGACGGTTCAGCGGGCGCTGCAAATGTTTTGTAGCGTGTTTACTTCTTTCTCTTTCTTCATTTGAATCCGAAGAATAGAACAAGAGGGAGAAACGCTGCGGAGCATTTGTAGCGGTTGCTGGACCGCGCTCTATATTACAATTCTCTACACATCACATTACTAAAGCTCGTTACTAAAGTTCGAATTTTACCTGTAAAATTTGTCATAAAAATTAAATATAATTTTACTTTCAAAAATATATTTCGAAAGCAAAGACTAAACATATATATGAAATTATAATTACAAAAAAAGATAAGATCTTTATAACATTCAGTTGGCTTTTATTCACAATATACAGTTTATTATATAACAATACTGTATAAAATATATCAGCTACAAAACAATATCAGGGGCACAAGAGAGTTCCGATATATCTGGCTTAATACTATCAGAAAATAACTTATCGTTATTTCTAGTGTAAAATGTTTAGACTGAGAAAATTGAAGACATTTAAATCAATTTTACAAAAATACAGCTCAATAAAATATGTCAGACTACTAAAAATACTAGTATATCATTTTGTAGGAATGGACGAGCATTTAACAGATAGTCAATTGTTAACTACTCACAGGTGGTATCTTTTGAAACAATGGACATCGCTTACATAAAAATATCGCCACCAGTTCACAGAACATTATTATTTCCGAATAAAAATGTTCGCATTAATGTTTGATTTTATTTTCGATCAAAAAATATTCGAGAACCAGGGCATCTATAGAAGCATGAACATTGTATTTTACTAGAGAACAATTAAGATTTAACTACGCAAATCATGTAGAATAGTGATCCCTTGACTTGATATTTACTCTAAAATTTGCAGATTATTATACTTCCTCGATGTTACTATATGTTGCTACACAATAGTCGCGCACATTTTGCAAAATTGTCAGGTTAGTCATACAACAATCGATATTCGTCGAACTTTATATGTCGGATGACTCAACGACATTCATAACATCCATTAATTTACACGATCTCAATATATGGCTCGCTGAGAGATTTACAATGTACACTTTCGAGTTTAAAAGTATCTCGTATAAAGATCTATCCAGTAAGTACGTACGAAATAGATATGAGTAATCGCAGTGATTACTTACAAAAACTCGTGTAAACTTTCGTAAATAATAATCGCGATCGCTTTTGTCACCATTGTCTACTAGTCAAGAGCAATCCTGAGATAAACGGTTCATGTCGCGTGCATGTACGAGGTGATGTGTCTGGTACATACGCGATGGACAAAATGTGACCTTTTTACTAATCGTGGGGCGAATGTGAAAGAACTGTTGTACAGTTGGATCGAGGCTCCTGATCCCTCGCCGGAATTTTCGATTGTTTATGACAGAAGCGAAGAGACGTATGTCCAGGATTTTTGCGTGCCATTTTCAAATAAAGAAATATATTTGTATAAAAGAACACTCGAAATTTCTTGAGCATATTTGCACAATGTTCTGAAAACTATCTTTTTTCCTTGACAGTCAATAAATAGCCGTAAAATTAATTAGACATACAGCCTTCCTCCTTAACCCACCTTTCCTCATGATTTTGCCACTTGTTGACTTTTAAAAGGAGAGGCTAATTTTCAGAACATTTTACGAGTATGTGGTTCAAGTGAAATCTGAAGTGCTCTTTTATACAAATATCTTTTTATTTGGAAATGGCACGCAAAAGTCTTCAATGTGTCAATTCTCGCTTCTGATATCATTATCCAACGTGACCACGACGAGTACCTAGGAGTCTTAAGGCTCTCCTTAAGACCTGTGCTCTCGCCGCGGACATCTTAATTAATGACGTCAGAAGCGAGAAAACGTATGGCCAAAATTCTTGCAGAATACACCAAATAAAAGATTATATCCATAGAATGGCACTTGTGATCGATTGAGCACATTTGTAAAATATTCCGAGAACGTCCCTTTTGCTCTAGCAATAAATAGCTGTAAAATTAACGCAAGGAAAAGTAGGCTGAAAAGAAAGATTGCATCACGTTAATTTTACGTTTGTTGACTTTTGTTAGAAGGAAAGTCTTCAAAATATCTTTCGGAATGTAGTCAATCCGAAGGTCACTTTATGGACATGCCCTTTTACTTCGCAAGAATTCTGGAGATGCTTTCCTTCGCTTTTGACGTCATCGATCGATAGCTTCGCGACGAGTGGCCTCGGAACAACTCAAGTACAACTACGCAGGTACCTTGTCGCGTGTTTTACGAACGCATGATTAAAACAACCTTTTCTCATAGGAAAATAAGCTGTGAACATTGCCCTCTTGCTGAGCCGAATGTGTTCTTCTCTCGAATTTCAGTTCTCCACTGTACATCATGGATCGTAATGTGGAGAGCGACCTCGCGCCGATATCTTGGCAACTGTGTTTGATGCCACACGTGAGATAAGGCAGAAACTTCAGCACCGAGCCCTTGTCCACTATGGAGCCACTAACACCTTGGGCTACTTTCAATTTATCCATTTCGTTATGAAAATACCTATCCATCGCCGAACCCCTCGCGTCCTTCCTATTCATAGCTTCCAACGAGCCCATCCCTCTGTACTTTTTCAAGCGAACTCCATCGCTGAAGAAATACTCGCCCGGAGCCTCGGACGTGCCAGCCAATAGAGAGCCCATCATTACCGTGCTGGCGCCTAAACTAAGACCTTTGATAATGTGTCCGACCGATTGAATGCCACCATCCGCTATGACAGGAACCCCGAATTTCCTAGCGTATTCGGAAACCTTGTAAACAGCCGTCGCTTGTGGTCGCCCAACTGCCATGACTTCCTGCGTTATGCAGATCGAGCCAGAGCCCATTCCGACGCGTAATGCGTCCGCTCCTGCCTCGATGAGATTCTTAGCTTGCATCGTGGTCACGACGTTGCCCGCGATCACCTGCAGGTCCGGATATTGCGACTTGATGTACTTGATCATCTCGATCTGGTACATCGAATTGCCCTGCGACGAGTCCAACACTACCACGTCTACGCCCGCGCTCTCGAGCAGATGCAGTCGCTGCTTGTCCGCGCTACGTGTCCCTATAGCGGCTCCCACTAAAAGCTGCTTGTTCTCGTCTTTGCTGGCATTTGGATAATTACGATTCTTTTTCAAGTCGGTCCTCGCCATCAGAGACACTAGTTCTCCTCGCTCGTTCACAATAGGTAACTTTCCCTTCTTTGATTTCTCCAAGATGGCATTTGCTTCTTGCAAAGTTACACCAGCTGGTGCCATGATCAAGTTTTCCAAAGTTGTCATAATTGAGCTGAGACTTTTGTGTTGATAATTAGACAAGCATTCGAGAAAGTCGATATCCCTAGAGGTGACAATGCCTAACAATTTACCACCGACTTTTCCATTGTCTGTGACAGGCACTCCGCTAAAACCATGCTCAGCCTTCACATTCAGAACATCATTGACTGTATGATGTGGTGCGAGGACAACTGGATCTCTGATGAATCCATGCTTATACTTTTTTACCTATAAATGAAACAAGAGTATGAATATTTTATAAAGAAATTTAAGAATATTTCAATATCTTTTGTATATATTTTATATATACAGGATGTTGCATCAAAACATTGGTCAGTACGAGGAACTGCTTACTTGCATTGTTGGCAGGTGCAATGCTTGGACACAAACTCATTTGCAAAACAGATGGCACTCATTTTTACCATTAAGAGAAATATTGAAAAATGTTGCAATTTGTTATATATACTGATATATATATATATATATGAAAGTTAATGCAACACTGCACATATATACCCTGGTGAAAATTGAAATTAGAAAGTAAATAAAGTGTGAACGAAGAGTGACGGACGTGTAAGTGAAGCGCTTACAAAGCGTAAATTGAAGCGTACTCGCTTGCTTTACGTTCTGATGTTTCAATTTACGCTTTATAAACGCTTCACTTACACGTTCGTCACTCTTCGTTTACACTTTATTTACTTTCTAATTTCAATTTTTGCCAGAGTAAGAATTAATTGAAACTAGAATGTTATAATTTAGATAGATTTTCCTTGTTTTCAATTAGATAACAAAAAAGGTGAGAGAAATTTGTTACTCATACCTTGTGTACTTCATTAGCCTGATATTCAGCAGTACAATTATGATGTATAATGCCGATACCGCCAGAAAGAGCCATCGCGATAGCCATGTCAGATTCGGTAACGGTGTCCATAGGCGAAGATATAAGCGGAGCTTTTAGCGTAATTTTCTTGGTCAATGGTGACAGTAAGTCGACTTCTTCCGCTGTGAAATCTATATAGCCCGGCAAGATGATAAAATCGTTGTAAGTGAGACCATCGCCGGTGGCGAACAGACGTTCAGCCGACGTCCCGTCGTCCGGCAGCGGTACGTCTGCGGCTATTACGTTGCCTAACACGTAATCTGCCATAATTTTCACTCGTCCCGCGTTTTCCGCAATTGATCTGAAACACCTAATTCGTACCCGCGCTCGCAATTGCTGCCGCTGCCAACTCTGCTCCTGACCTCGAAAAAACGAATTCTACTACACAGCGAGAACACGTGCGCACGTGTGTGAGACGCGTCGAATTACATCCAACCTCGTGCGAGCCGCCAAGCAAAATGACCGAGTTCAAAGTACGTCTTCGTATACCAGATGGTAGCGATAGGCGGTCAGCGGAAAAATGAAAAAGAGGGGTTATGGGTTGGTTTTCGCTGATCCGCTAATGATCTTTCAAGAGAGACTGGACAACGCGCCCACAAAATGGCGGCCGCAAATACGTGAGCTCGTAAGAAGTGCGTGGTCTGCACTTTTTCGCTGCATTGCTGCACTAGTGTAATAAATAGAGTGAGACGAGTATATTTTTTCTCACTCTAACTTATGTTGGCGCTGCCATTTAGTGGGCACAAGTCACGTGCACCAATCACGCGGAGCCCCCCTATATACCAACTACATAGCCATGCACGAATTTTCTTAGTGAGTAACAGGTACCCATATAGAACCACAAATCTATACTAAGGCCAAGTTCCACAATATCCGTTTAATTTTAACTACCGATTAAGTCCCAATAGTGATTAGTTAATTCTGATTAACTCTTCTTAATGTCAAATGCGATTGGTCAAATCCAGTGGAATAACCAACCTTGGCTGGTTTTTATTTAACTACAGTTAAGTTAACTGGAGGTTGTGGAACTGGGCCTAATAGATTGCTAAAACCAAAGCTTCGGACTTGTGTTGCATGAAATTTCCGGTTACATGCGAAAAAATGGCGGCGGTCGTGTGTGTGAGAGCCAACGCACAAGCCATCCATACATGTTACGTTACGTTAAGTACTGACAATATAAAGGCCTTCACACACACTTTCCGTAACAGTAACCGTAAGACGTAACGTAAGAATTGACCAATCACGTTGAGAATCGTCGAAACATAAGGTCGCCATTTTTGTGAATACTCCATCGTAATCGATCAATTCTTAAGCCCATTCTACAATTGCGTAAGCGTAGTCGTGAATGTAAGAGTCAACCAATCCGAATGTTTTATTCACTGATTGCTTTACTCTGATTGGTTGTCGTAATCACTTACAACCACTTACATCCACGTTCACGCAATGTAGAATGGGAGTATATTTTGACTGTAGTACGCAGGCAATCAGATGATGTTATATATATATATATATATATATATATATATATATATATATTCCCGCACCGTGGTTCTGGGGTTGGACTTCTCTCTTATTTAGCAATATAGTAGTATTACATATATAAAATTTCACATAGTGAAAATGTGGCAGCAGCGGCCATTTTCTCGCATACACCAGAAACTCAATTGGACGCAAGCCATCCTATGCCAAATGATGACATGTTAGCAATCTAGTTTAGTATAGCATCTGTGGGTAGAACACAAAGTCATATAAAAGTTAAAATGACGTCAAATGATATAAAAGTGATATCATTTTGACGTCAAACGATACGATTTTCATGACAATTTCATAATATTGATGTCAAAATAATATTTTCACATAAAAATGATTTTGTGTTCTACCTGGGTAACGTCCACGATTACTTGGTTCTGTTCTGTACTGTGTGTATAACGACATAAGTCAAACAAAGATGAACGATTAAATTGATCATTCTCGTATTAATATTGTAAATTTATTCAAAAAGTGACACAATGTCGAAAGTTAACGACAATCATCCAAAGTTTAATCGCAAATATATAGTCGTGTATACAATTGTATGCGCTTGTAAGAAGTACCATTAGAAGGTATAAAGAACTCGGTGTAGAGAAGATACATAAATCACAAAAATTAGAATATATAAATAAAGGAATATGCAATCGGCTTGTGATGGTTGCACGAAACATTGAAGCGAAACAACGCGAAATATATAAAATGCGTCGCGTTAAACGTGAATTCACGCAACGTCGTTATATTTTCCACACGAACGCTGAAAATCATACAAAGCTGTAGAACGTTATTTTTGCGAGTGTAGTACGATCTAATAACGAATTTATCGAATTCATAAGCGAGTCAGAAATTACAACTCTCGATTGAAGCGTACTGAACGCAGGAAAATGGTATTCACAACGTCGACTATCTCATCGAAGGCTTCTTCGAACGACGAGGCGATATATTCAAGAGTCAATGCGACGTAATTCACGTCCTCGTAATCGTCGTGTTCCTCGTCGAGCATCAAGTAGTCGTACATCATAGGCAAGAATATGATCGCAACGTACACCATGACAACGAGAAACACTGAAAGCATTTCATATCACTATTTTTTGTAGTTTTAGAAAATGTCAATCTTACACTGTTTTGTTATTACGTGTGCGACTCAATTGTAATTTCCCGTACAGTATAAATGACTAGAAGACATCTTAAGCGGAGTCTACAATGAGAATTTCTCCTTCTTCTTCTCTATATTTTACTTGGCTTGCAGACTTTCTCAAATAGTCTTTTCTGCCAAGGTAACTTGTACCAAAGTACAAGTCCCAAAAAATATGTCCGAACTTGTTCGGACACGTCTAGACGTAACGGTGGTTAAGCCGGAACTTCACAATGAGAATTTAAGCCATAAAATTTAGGCTTTAAGCCTGAACTGTAACCCCTTGTCCACAACCTTGCTTTAATCTTTAAGCCGTAATAAATTGACCAACCACAGTCGATTATTTAAAAAATAATGAACTATAGTTGGTCAATTTCTTACAGCTCAAGAATTAAAGCAAGGTTGTGGACAAGGGGATAGTTAAATATAAGGAAAATAACTGACAGTGATTGGTCAATTTCTTACAGCTTCAGGCTTAAAACTTCAGTTTTATGGCTTAAGTTCTCATTATAGACCCCGCTTTAGAGACGTCTGAACAATATCTCTCTTGCTTATTTTAGAAGTCTTTATAGAATATCTCTAAAACGCATCTTAGACATTTGTGCTATTTGGGTCACCTATAGCTTTGAGACCGAACAATCGTTTGCTCGCATGATTAGTCCTCTTTCGTTTAATCCTCTTCACACGCGTCGATGATAAGCCGAAAGCTTCGCAGACGTTCTCGCGCGTTTTCGATCCATTTGCGGTCGGATCCGACAACGATCTCTCGACAGCAGTCGCTGGATTTTGAAATACTTTCTCAGATGTATCTCTAGCAGAGAGGTAATAAATTCTATTAATCTAATTAATTAAGCCAAGAAATTGTTGATGATAGCTTCGTGGACGTATCATTTTGTGTATCGTATACTTACAGCGTGTTGTTAATCATGCAAGAGAGCACAGAACATTGTTGCAACGTTCGGGATACAGGCAGATTCACGCGACTTCGAGACTCACTGGAACGTTTATCCTCTTCTCGCACGGTATCCGGCACAGTCAACGCGATTTTCCTGAGTTTCCTATAATACTCCCAGTAACTTTTGTTCAAGAGCTCTTGAGTTTCCAAAGGGATGAACAATGGCTGCTCGAACGGATTGTCCGCGCGTAGATTCGTCAACAAACGACTTCGGTTCACTCGACTTCGCTTCGACGTATAGGATTTCTTTCGTATCGGATTCATACAGTTCATCCAATTTCTTCGACGCGACAACTGACTTATCTTTAAACGATCGCGAGTTCTTTCGTACCGGTATTGTTTGCTTTTAATGCGACGAGGGCCGGGCAACATCAGAGTGCAGTCGGAGTCCGTAGTCGCCAAACGAGATCTTCTCCGAAAGAACGACTTGGCTTTTCGCGACAGATTTATCGGATTTGCCGTTTTACGTCGCGAGTTGTAACACACCTCCCTGTGCCGTGATTTCGCCTTGCTTTCGCAACTCTTCTGACGTTCCTCGCCTGTAACTTGCATATCTTCTTGCAACGCTTTGTCACTTAATACGTTCGCCTTTACGCACGAACAACGCGAACGACTCTCCGGTGTTCCGACTTTCTCACTCGATACTTTTCGCTCGAATGTGGATAATGCGGAATGCGAACAATGCTGCAACGTATGATTACTTCTTGAATCGTCTTTGTGTCCTTGCGCGTTTCCGAACTTTCCAGTGACATTTAAATTTGAGGCATTTTCGTAACTTCTCGCGTCGCTCACGTTACCTCTTGTATTCAAGTTCCCATAACGATTTTGATCGAGCGAAATCTTATGAATGTTTAAATTATTATTATTATTGATGTTCTCTTTATTCCGCGTCCAGTTAGGGACGCATCCATCGTCACAATGTGAAGTGTTCTTGTTCTCAAGCATATTCTTTGTGTTGTGCTGTTGAGTAACTAAAAAGCAATTAAATTTGTAATCTCCATCTGGTCAACGAACAACGCAAACTGTCAAACAATACATTACTGAAGTAGACCTTTTCCAATCTCAGATTCCTTGAATGTCTTTGAATTAGTCGATATAGACATTGTACAGATATTGCTGGCAACTTCTTCGCGCTTCATACCATCGCTCTGGCGTTCTTGTGATATATCCTCTCGCGTTTGATTTACATTGCAAAATTCATCTGGTTTTCCAGTCTGCTTATGTCGCGATACCTGCCTATGTTGTGTTACAAACTGCATTATCGTCGTGTGAAATCAAATATCACGAAATAAGCAGTTTAGTGTGTAACTAATTGAGATTTAATACCTTTTAAAACGCGGATCGACACAACTAGGCGATCTTTCAGGCACATGCGTGGAAGTTTCATACTTATTACTTATTCTTGACTTGGGATATCTGAAATAAGAAAGCAAAAGATACAGGAAAAGTTCCCAAGCTTAATCAGGCTTAAATATATTTAAGAGATATAAAAAAGAAAACTTACTGACACGTGGTGGTTTGTACCGTGTTGCGATTTCTTCTAGGAGTTCCTGTTACAGTGACCACACAAGGAGGTCTAATAACGTCATCGTTGTTGCCAGTTAAACGACGTAGAGGTATTTTAGGCCAAGATGGATCAGAAGGAAGTCTAATATCGTAGGGGATCGTGGTGACATTGAAAAAATCGATCTTACTTATTGATGACGCAAACAACGATTCTGTGAATGCCTACCGTAACGTGCCGGTGTTACATTTTTCCGGGATTGCTGATAGATTTTGTCTGTTAACTGGAAAAAAGGGAATCACGTTAAAGTTATGTTTTACTTGATAACAATTTTTGAATGAGTTTTTTCGAGCATTTACCTCTTATATGCAATTCGAGTGCATCCGCATCGTCGTCGCGTACCATACCGAGAAATACAATTGTGAATATCAAGATTCTCGGAAGGGTATAACGTAATGCACGAAAACTGTGTTATTTCATTAAATCAGAACTTGATACATTAGCCTAAATAATGTATGCGGCGCGATATGCATATACATGTCTATATCACATGTTTCCTCGATATCGAGATTTATTAATGCGAACGCCGTACGAATGAGAAATTGTTTCATTTGTCGCGACTCTCTCAACTGTCTCAAAATTTTCCTCCTTCCTCTCCGCTGCGACAGAGATGCAGATATAAATAATTATTAACGATTACACTTTATTATCGCATAATCTTTATATATGTATACAACTGTAAATTTAACATTAGAATATAATATATATATATATTTATTTATTTATTATATTTACATCGAATATATACAATAAACATGATTATAGCCCAGTCTTGAGTTTCTCGGGACGATTGCGTCATTTTTTTGAAATTTCGACGAGATCGCGTTCGATACCGAGGTATCTCAATGCGAGTACCTCTGAAATGGATATAATAATTCAAGGCCAAAAGTAGCTTCCTACGTACATAACATAGACGAATTAAACTTACAGGTGAATCTCAAGTCTGGCTTGCAACATTATACAGGAACAATCAATCATTATCTATCGATAATCTTTTAACGGATTATATCATGCTATTCTAAAGTATATTTGCGCGCCTCATACTTATCGTTATATCACATCACATCGTTAATTTATTATTACGAATGTCCCGATCTCTTCCCAGAGATTTTCCTTCTCTTGGAAAGACTCTTGCTTCCATTCCGTTCGCTTCTACAGATCACCAGTGCTATATAGTAGATCTGTATATATACACGATTTTTAGGATATCTTTCTTTACAGAGAAACATTTGTGATAAAAATATGATATATCATTCAATTCAGTTGAGATCAGTCAAGTTGCATTAATTTATCAAAGATCGGACTCTTTCGAAGTCGCGTGGATAAGGCGTGTGAATATGAATAAATTTCGCGATTACAACGCAAGAATAGCGCGCGTGTCTTGTTTCTTGTTACCATTTATTACACGTCCGTTCTTTGAAATAATTAATGCTCTTTCTCATTCCCGCGAGTTTTGAAATTGATAAACATAATTTATATCTCACTTTATATATCACCGTGTTATATGCTCTCTATTTCTCTCTTTCTTTTAATACCTTGTTGATATTTGAACACAACATAGCGAAACTTGTGCGCATTATTTACTGAGGCAGAGAAACGAATATAAATTATCCAATATATAATAAAAGCTATAACAATTACCAGTAAATCATAAAATTATACTCTACTAGTGAGATAAGCTGATGGATGTGTCTTGACTAGACGTTTAAAATATAACGTAGCTCGAATCATTGTTTTTTTTCACCAAATACAAAACTTCCATCTCATATCACTGATTCCTTATTCTACGCGTATTACACGATGATCTCTTTGCTATCGTCAAATCCTTAATTGGTCCAAAGCGTTAACGTCTCTTTCCCACTAATTCTTATTAATTCCTATTAATACAACTATGTTCCATTTTTTACAATACTTTGCCAAAAATTAGCGAGAAATACTGAAAATAATAAGTACAGAATGCATCAAAGATTCTTTCCATACAAAAGCTTCTTAAAGCGTTTAGCGAAGTGCCATTTGTCTCTGACAAATTATACATTCATTGATTATCAACATGCGTACACACGTGTTACAATAATGTGTAAAGCTTTCACAGCATAAAAAGTATTACAGTTTACGAAAAGTATAGTCTTATAAAGGACAGAATTTCTTTGATTTTAACCAACTCTTATTACATACTATGTACAGATTTCAGTAAAGACACTGGGTTTTGCTTTTAAACTCAATTATAGAATTCACGCTTTTATAAGATACAACAGAGAATTCTAAATTATGCATATTCTCTAAGAAAAAAAAAAGAAACTGTGGTTTAACAAACATCTTGGTAGCACAGTTATGCAATCAATTTTTTGATTACAGAATAAACTGGTAAGAAATTGCAGAGGTAGTTTTAGATATGCATGACAAACTAAAATGGTGTTTGTCATAAATAGCAACGATTATTGTCGACAGTAATATCATAACGTGATGTTTATCGCGAAATAAAGCGATACTCGCGTCCGAAGAAAGTGAAATCTGGATTATCGCGTTATATCTGATACTGAGAGATTTAAGTAGAAACAGGCGTTCACGGACGATAGAGACACAAACATACAAGAAACGCATGCTTATCAATTGTTTTTTCTTATTACGGTAATATATATATACACACGCGCGCGCGCGCGTGTGTGTGTGTGTGTGTGTCGTATTATATATAGTATATATAATACGAGATATTTTTTATCATTTTCTTGACTCTTTTTATTGTCTCACTAAGCTTCATGATCACCACTGTCAATCCCTATCAAAGATTCCGTTTGTTCTGCTTCAAGATCTGGAATCCTGAAAATTTCATATAGCACATATAGCACATATACAAAATATCTAATCAAATATTCCATAATTGCATTAGTATTATTATTGTACCATAGCCTGATTTACCTTGTTGATCTATTATTTTTTCTGCAAATCCAAATGTAAAATCGTTTTATTAAATCCATAACAGGGTCCCAATTATCATAATAAGATAGGAGAGATACTGTCAGGAATGCTAAAAGCATTGGAATGCTCCCTAGGTAGAAAATGCAAGGGTATTCAACTTTTTTCAGGAGGACATCGGCCACCATCGACATGGGCATTGTTAAGCTTACAGCTAATGTTGCTACAAGAGACGATGTTAAAAAACAACCCCTGTAAATATAAAAGGATACGATAAATTTATTATTACTTTATTATACTGAATGTGAACACACATTGCTGAAATTACCATAGCCAAAGTACTTCGCCCAGGACTGTACCAATCAGGCCGTTTATAATCAAAAATGTCCACTGATGACTATTGGGCCATTCGAATTCTTCCCAATGACCATAATGAAGAATAAAAAATAAAGGCCATAAAAGAGTCAAATTAAATATACCAACAAAACCAAAGAACATTGGTATATCCATCTTGTCCTCGTGATCTACTTTTCTCTTTAAAAATACAATATATGTGGCATAGAAAAAAGCACTGACTAGAGCTAATATTATGCCCGTTGACATGCTATTGCTTTTTACATTTAAATCTGAGAAACCGACTAATACCTATAAACATACAGAAAGTAGTTTATGAAGATTATATTAACTTGAGTTTCCTCTTTTGTTTAGTTACATTGATAAGAGGGCATGGAAACAATTTGCTTGTAAGATGAACTCTTCAATTGACACATAAATTTTCAACTTACCAGTCCAAAGATGCTAATAACTACAGCAGCTAACTTGGACAGAGTAAACTTATCCCCTCCGTTACTAGGGAAAAAGGCAGCAAGAAATAAAGTGAACAAACTAGATGTTGAAGATAATATAGTGACGATTCTGGCTTCAGTTTGTTCTAATGATATTTGGTATGTGTAATTTGCCATGAACCACTGGGAAAAGAACAATATATAAATTGACACGATCAACTAAAGACAGAATAATATTATTAAAAAAGAGGTAAATTTCATATCATGTTACATACAAATAGACAAAACATAAGGGCTATTTTGGCCACTTTTTGTACAGAGAACTTGTTAGCTTGCCGCCTCGCGTGTTCCCCAGCTCTAACGCTAGCCTGGTAACTAAGTCGCGCCAACAGAGCCTCTGTAGCATCACTTTCTGACATATGGCGCACTTCCGCTAGTTTACTAAATCTTACGGATCTTATAGACGAGTCGTCACTTTCCGTACCCGATGAACGATCGCAGTGATCCGGAGTTTTTATCGGAACAAATGTTGGGTCACTCTAGAACAGAATAAACGGCTAATGTTAATTTTTTACAACAGCTGTAAATCTTTGAATAATATATATTATCTGTAGTAGTTTTTCAATGCACTAAAAACGTACAAGTTATAACATTTCTCACTTACTAGACTGGTATTAGCCTCCGAATAGAAATTGTCATCCTCAATATTGGGATCTATGAACTAAAAGAAAATAAGATACATACAAATGTAAAAGTATACAAGTGTTGAAAAAGTAGTAAGACAGAGAAAAAAAGAGAGAGCATGCACATAGTATCTAATGTTATTTATATATTTCAATAAGTACCATGTATGTGGCTGGTTTATTGCATTGTTCCCGCCAAGGTGGCCAAAAGCACAGGCCAAGCAAATAAAGCGTAAACATAGATGTTCTTACGTATGTACTAAAAAATGGTTTTTCAAATGCAGCTTCTCTGTAAATATACTGGAACAGAAAGAATACATTACATATATGTATTACATACAGTTACATAAAAATTTCCAAGTACTGCATGTGCCAAAAGAAAGTAATATAAAAAGTAATGCAAGGAAAACTAGTGTAAATATACACAGATGCAACAGCTATAGAAGGAAATGATCTTACTTTAGTAAGTTCAGAACTGGAGACCCAAATTATATCGACCAATAATAGCACTAAAAGTCCCAATATAAGTCTTTGAGATTTATTCATCATCGCTGCAAGCCTGTGAGGATCCTCCACAATCCCCTGTTGCCTACGCTGGCGTAGTTCTACGGAGCAACTCATCCTTGTTTTGTTTTATTTATGGCATTGCATTTGTATGTTGATTCCTGCAAAATCATGTGACATTTTGATCATCAGAACTAGATGAATTTGCAAGATGACATTTTGTATACGAGTAAATTAAAATTATTTACGATAAATTCTTCTCTCTTCCACTGAAGATGAAATCACCATTATTTATCAATTACCAGACGGTGCAACGATTCTACGGTGCAACTCTTCTAATCGTATTTCACAACGTGCGCAGTATAAAGTGCGTGTTTGCTCAATTATTGGCTTGACGACACGTTAAATGATGAAAAATCCGAAAAACAGAAACTGGCATCTCACACGTTGCACACACTATCCCTACATCAGCCGAAAGACGAAAAACACAAGGGTGAGGCAAAGATTCAGGCGTTAACAGGTGTCGAGTCAAGGCGGTAAGCGATATTCATGATTTCCTCAACGTCACACTGGCAAGATAACCTAACTCAGCCGGCCATTGACGGCCGTGGCCCCGGCTCCGGTTGACGTCGGCCTCGCATTATGGAGTCTCTCGTTAATGCACGAGCCTCGTATTGGTTCCTCGAGTTTGTAAACTTCCAAAAAGCGAGCGTCGTTAATGTCGTGATCGCGTGCCAGATCCGCACGGTTTCAGCACAGGCAGCCGCGTAGCGTCATGTAGCGTCCGCCTACATCTTGGAGCGCTGATGATATCAGGTACATACGCTTGCGTTATCGCATTTGATAGCACCGTCGCAATATCGCGATATCGTCGTCGACGCGCATGTCGTCTCTCTTTCTCTATCTCTCTCTCCCTCTCTCTCTCTCTCTCTATCTCCCTTTCCGACTATCTCTGTTGTATCATGAATTTTCAACACATTCAACGTATGAATACCATTACCATATAATAAACTACCGCCAGCACCCCAGCTTCGTTTGACGCTCGTCCGGCTGCAGCGGGCCAAATAATGTTTAAGCGAACGTCAAACAGCAAAGCACTTGCCGCGCTTGACACTTCACGCTACACTAGCGACATTTTATCGCTTGATTTCGCTCTCGCGATTGACGTGCGAACGGAGCTTACTTTCAACCAGCCCGATACCGGTTACCATGGCAATCAAACAAGGCAACAATTCTCTATCTTTCCTTTCCTCTCCGCGCAATGCTTAAAGTTGTTGAAGGGTTGAACAGCGATGATACGCTGTAAACGGTGTCAACACGAGAGCGCGTAAAACAAAGGGAGAGCTACTGACGGTCAAATTACTGCGAGAATAATGGCGAACGACGTCATTCGCAACGGTCGATTGCAAGAATCCACCACGATTGTACAACGGACGAGGAATGACAGAGGCAAGAAAGGTATCGGAAACCCTCACACGAGAATATCGCGTTTACACTGTAGTGTTCAGCTACACACACACACGCGCGCGCGTAATCAAGCCTATCGCGAAACAGGAACTATGTTGATAGTCGAATAACCGATGAGAGCGATCGATCGATCGATTTGCGATAATCGCATGCACTTCGCGTCGCGTCGAAACTCCGTCGGAGATTTCCCTCTCACCGTTTGTCGTTCGCAGCTCCAGATATAGCGGCTGTTGAGAGTCGCAATTGGTTGTTACATCGACATTATACGAGACACGAGTACAATGCTTGCAAGTTACTTATTGAACAAGAATTATCCAAATCAGACGGTCACGAGTACGCTAATTATTTGAAGGTGAGTCCGTTCAATCAATATGGTTAGGAGACAAATGGACGAACGTACAAACACTTGTCGTTATTACATCCCAAATACCAAGTGACATCCCTGATAAAAATAACGCACAGAAACGGACAGGATTTCTACCCATTTCTAACTGTAAGTTGTCCGTTCTATTTGTAAATACAACATGCGGATAGAAAATCGCAACAGTAGATTCTTATCCATTTCTATCCGTTTCTGTCCGTTTCTGTCCGCAACGTTTACTAGGAATTACATCTATGTTATATAACTTTTCACTCAATAATAAGTGCAATATAACACTGTTGTATATAACAGTTGAATTGTTAAATAAAAAATTATAACATTAATACAATGTTAATGTTACTTGACGTTTACTCTGATACATAATTATTCGCGCGAAATTTCCCAGAAATATTTTAACAAACCTGCATTCGAAACAGCTGCTAATAAATCTAGAAAGTCCTTTACCATTGATAATTTAAATCAAGAACGCGCAGATAACATAAATTTCTTAAAGACGTTTAAAAGACTGAACGTTTAAAAGTCTGAACAAGTAAGATTTTATTAAGTCTTTAAGATGTCTCTAAGACGTCTTTTAGAAGTTTGTGCTATCTGGGTAATTACCACGTTTTTCTTTCTTAATGCACGGCCGACATTTTTCGTTCCTTTATTCTCTTAGGGTTTAATTCTGAGAAAAGAGGGTAAAATTCAAGATTCGCTGGATTGCTTTCAAACAGCTTACAACGTGAATTCAACAAACATCGATAATGTTAAGCAGATAGCGAAATCGTTGTAAGTAATATCAATATGGCCTAGGGATAACTTCCTACAAATTACGATTAATCTTAACCAGTAGTCAACTGACAAAGTTACAATTAAAATTGTTATTGAAGAAAAAATTGAGAGAGAGAGAGAGAAAGAGAGACGCGGAGTTAGAAATTTAGATAGTCGCTCTGGCAGTTAACTATTGGTTAAGATTAACCAAAGTTCGGAGAAAATCAACCTAAGCCGTCGTTCACGGGTTGAAACACGTCGAGCAAACGCTTCATTATTTTACGCTGTCTCAGATTAATAATGGGGAGTCATCAACGCGCGATAGACGCGTATAATGAAGCGGAGAAGATATCCATTCTGCCGGATTGGGAAATATTTTATGGTCTTGGCAAGTTATTTATAACTCGTTATACAATATGGCGCAGCACGAATTAGTTAAGTTGCACGCGCATATAGATACACAAATTGTTTCCAGGAAATACAACTTGATATTTGATGTAAAAGTAGCTTTTTGCATTTCACATACTGTCACACATGACGTTTGATGTCACAGAATAAATAATAAGCATAACGACGCTGTTTTTCGAAACTCCTGTTAAACGTTCGTCATTTCGCGTTTAGGCGAGGCTTATACGAAGCTGAATCAATTGCAAGAGGCCAAGAAGCATCTCAAACGATCAGCCGAATTAACGAAAAACGAACTGCCCAGTCTCGCTCTCGCGAAACTATGTTTTCTAGATGACATGATTCCTGAAGCTAGAAACGCTTATACGGCAGCTTTGAAGTGAGTAATATCGCCATTTTTCGTCCTTTCATGGCTTGAAATATATCCTAAAAAAAGACACCTCTGAGAGAGGCGTGTTTTTAACGGGCTGTTCGGAATTTTAGGTATGCTCGACTTTGATTTATCGGGGGTCTCTTATTTTACTGTGAACGCTTTATGCCATTCTTTTGACACGATTTTAATCTTGATTAATTTCGATCACTTTTCCTAACGCTCAGCGCGAATCCCGAGAGCATCGATGCAGCGACGGAATTGGGTCTTTTGTATCTAAAAATTGGAGACACGCAACGAGCATTTCAGCAATTCGGAGCAGCACTGGCTCATTCGTCAAATTGCGTCAATGCAATTCTACCTATGGCTTATATAATGCAGGTGCGTGAGTTGAATATTTCCAAAGACCATGCCATTCGCTTTTTGCGTACATAGTTCTCTCTCTCTCTCTCTCTCTCTCTCTCTCTCTCTCTCTCTCT